>NC_080582.1:85222677-85524403 GCF_029962835.1 Magnolia sinica
TTCAAGGTCGATTTCTGCCTCAACCTGCCTTCGGGAGTTGTCGAAGGCTCTAACACTCATGGTGCTGAGCCTGAAAGAGGACGGTTCTATCCCCAACCTTTCGGCAGTCCTCAAAGGACAAACATTCAGGCTAGATCCGTTGTCTATGAGCACGAGTGGGACTTTGAAATTCTTATGACGGGCAACTATATTTAGTGAGCGTCCATGTTCTCGCCCTTCAGGTGGTAGTTTCTCATCAGAGAAAGTGATGACTCGTGGTACGAGTAGTTGTCCGATCATACTTGCCACCATTTCGGGAGGTGCATCGGGAGAGATATGGGCATCATTCAATGTTTTGGCAAAGACTTCTCGATGCGATCTTGATGTACATAGGAGTTCCTAGATAGATATTTGTGCAGGAATGGTTTTGAGTTGAGTTGCTATGTCATAAGCAGCATTGGTCTTGCAAGTGGTTCCCAACAAAGTTCCCCGGGTTTCTTTCGGATTCTGATTATCTCTCTTGAAATACCTCCCATTGTTACCCACTTCATCGCATTCTGGGTAATGCCATGGGACTGCTTTTGGGTCGTAGGAGGGAACCGTCCTTCCTTCTAGGAATATCAGCGGTTCTTGCGGATGGGGAGTTGTGGCTGGAATGTTTTGTGATGGATCCGATGACTTTTCTTGAGGTGCTACCAAGTCCTGACTGGTTTTGAAAGCAGAGTTTTCTTCCCCTTTTTGATGTGTGGGAAGGACCCTCTGGGCATGTGCAAGCCGGTGAGGCATCAGGAATGTTGGGGCTTGAACCGAGGGTACCCCTTGCGAGGTTAGCGGGGTTAGATCAGGGAGGCCTATCGGGAGGACAATGGATTTAGGATTTGGCCTTTTTGGATGTACCGAGGATGGAGTTGAATGTGCCCTTTTGGGGGCAAGATGCTGAAGGTGTGACCTGTTCGGTGCTGCTTTAAGGAATACAAGAGGCGGTGTTGATGGTGTTGCAAGAGGCTGAGTGGCTGGTGCTGCTTCCAGAAAAATAAGAGGTTGAGTGGCTGGTGCGGCTTCAAGGAATACCAGAGGCTAGGCGATGGCGCCTGTTGGTATCCCCATACCTAGTTTATTGTGTCGGGCATGATTGCTTATATGAAATGATGTGGAGAGGAGTACACAGGTTGCCCTCCTTCGATGTGATTGACAGTAAAGGTGCTAGATGTGCTGGGTCCTGCTTGAGGCGATGACATGGGGTTTTGGAGAATGTTGGCTTGGGCCGTATTGCTAGCCTGCGGGGTGATGGCGATTTTCTGACTTTCAATCAAATCTTAGACCTCGTGTTTCAAAGCGAAGCAGTAGTCCGTTAGATGGCCAGGAGCCTGATGGTATGCGTAGTATTGATTTTCGTTGTAACCAGGTGGCAAAGGGTTAGGGGGAAGCCGCAGTTGGAGCGGTGTCAGAAGCTGCTTTTGCATTAATATAGTCAGAACCTGACTGTATGTTTGTGCTAAAGGGGTAAACTTCTTTCCTAACATTGCCTGTTTGTATGGTCCTGGCGCATTCCCCCTAGGCTGTTGCTGTTATTGTTAAGACGGTTGTGCCTGATATCCCCGTTGGGTCGGCTGGGGTTGGTACTGCCTATTTGGCTGTGGCTGGTACTGCCTGTCTTAACGTGGCTCTGGTTGTGGAGCATACTGGTTGCCTTGAGTATTAGCGACAATGTTGTTAACTTCTGTGGTGCGCTGCGCGGGAGTAGTGCTGTTTCCATTCTCATATCCAATGGGTTTCCCCTCGACTTTGTTTCTCTTGATTGAGGGGGCCTGGTGTGGCCATGGAAAAATGGTCCCAGCCCTAATTCTGGCTTCTACTTGTTCTCCGGCTCGGATGAGTTGAGAGAAATTTGCGTATGGATACGAGATTAGATATCCTGAAATGCTGAGATTTGCTGAATGTACAATCATGGATATCTGCTCCTCATCATCGATGGAGTTTCTCATTCGAACTGCCATGGCTCGCCACCGTCCTACGTATGCCGATAAAGATTCATCGCTTTTTTGTCTTAAGGCAGCTAGGTCAGATCTTCTTGGAGCCATGTTCAAGTTATATGAGAATCTGTCAATGAATGCCTGGGAGAGTTTTTCACAGGTTCTGATTTGATGGCTGTCCAGTGAGGTGTACCAATCCAAGGCATCACCCTTAAGGGATTTCTGGAAGAGTCATATCAAGGCTCCATCATTCCCTGCTATCGCATTGAGTTCCCCACAAAATGCTTTTAGATGTGCTGTGGGGCACCCGTTACCGTCATACCCTTTGAATTTTGGTACCTCGAAGTTCGGAGGTACCCGGGCATCTGGGAAGGGACAAAAGTCCCTGAATTTGGTGGATGGGTGGTCCCCTCCTTGCTATCTCTGGAGCTAATTTTGCACCATCTGTAGTTGCTCTCGTAATTCGTCAATCTCAGACTTGCTTTGAGGATGGTATCTTACCCCTTGCTGTAGGGCTTGTGCTACTTCTTCTTCGTATGGATCAAGAATGGGAGGTTGTTGGAAAGACGGTGGACTCCATGTGGCGGGAGGAAGCTGGAATTGAATGCCGCTCCATTTCGGAGGAGGGTGTGATGTCTGAAAATGGCTCCCGCCTGGGGTATCTGCCAAATCCGGAATGTTACTCCCGTTAGGGGGAGTGAGTTAGACTCGAAACTAACCCTCTTCATAGGCATCCGCCAGTTCTTGTCTGTGGTTCCCATGAGGAGAAACTTGTGTTGTAACCGGGTTATTGTGATGTGCTGAGTAGAGATGTGCATGAGGGTTACTCCCAATTGCTGGCTACTGTTGATCTTATGCTGACTCTTCTAGGAGAGGAAGCATCGGATTTGCTGGAGGAATAAGGGAGAAGGCAAAAGGGGTTTGAGGGAGTGGACTGTTTTGTACACTAGGTTGGGTTGCCTGTGTATTCGGTGTGGCACTGTTACTAGGTGAAGTAGTAACTCTTACATTGCTCGAAGACTTTGGACCATTTCTTACATGGTGTTGTTGGCTTGAGGGTCTATTGGGGCTACTGGTGGTAGCAATGCAGGTGATGATCTAGGTGCGGGTGCAGATGTTTCGAGAGCTGGTTGAGGTGCCGGTTCTTCTTAATGGGTAGCTTGAAAGGCCATGGTTGCGTGGGATCAAGTGGTCATGGTTCGAATCTGGGCCTAAGAAAGTGCAAGCCAAAGATTTTTCTTTATTTTTGTATGAGTGTAATGATAATTTCCCTTGAAATTAAAGTACCACACACTTTCGAGTAAGGTCTCAGCTAGTGCGAGCTAGTAAATCCCCAGCGGAGTCACCATTCTATAGACACTGAAAATCCGTGCCCATGCTGATTTTATATTTGTGATGTGATTAGGGGGTGATAGGCTGATTATGGATGTTGGAGTCGCCACTAGTCGAAAAATCTCAAAATCCCGCGGTCGGCTAGAACCACGAAATTTATAAGGGGGGAAATCCGAAGACTTCCCTACTTTAAATTGACTCTTGGTCTGCGATCCGGGATTCCGGGTAAGGGACCTTGGTTACAAAGAGGGAAGGTTTTAGGCACCCTCTTTGACCGTACGAATGTACGGTCTCTACTTTGTGTGGTAAAACAATCTCAAGGGATGGATGATGTAGTCGGGATAGGATTAGGCACACACATGGATTTCTGATGTGATAAGATTCGAGAATTCGGCAAGCCACAGAGCATATGTCCAACGGCTTGTCTAGAAGACGGATGTGATGATGCTTATACAAAGACTAAAAAAATTGACTAGATCACTAGGAATTTTTGATGTGACAGGATCCGATGTACGGCAAGCCACAGAGCATACGTTCACTAGAAATCTAGAGAAGCAGGGGGGTTGAGAAGGGAGTATATGTCATGATGAATGCTTGTATGTAAATAGATCCTTGGCTTAATCTTGAGTAGGATAGGATGTGGGTTGAACCATGATCAACTGGGCTAGGCTGGGAGGTTAGGAAGGCAAGGAGTGGGCTAAGAAGATAGCTGAAAAATCTGGACTTGAAGGCTTGAGAGCACCTCCTCACCCTCACTCTCTTGCTCTCTCTCTCCCTCTCACTCTTCTTCTCACTTAAGCTTGGAAGTGAAGAGTTGTTGATGGAAATATGAAGAGCTCCAATGGCATTGCTGTAATTGCTAAGTTTAAGAGGGTTAAAAGATGACATGTCAGCATGTGAGTGGTTGAGGAGAGAAGAATGCCACATGGCATGCTCTCATTAGTTGTTAGGGTTGGTAAAAAGGTAAATAGTGAAGGCTGGAGGGGTAAATTTGGAGGAAAGTTGACTTTTGGGCGCTGAGACAGCTGTCCACACGCGAGCCGCGAGGGGCGGCATTCGAAGTACCGCAGGTGGTAGTTAAACTACCGCCCGTGGCAGTCAGACTGCCGCCCGGGCTTCGTTTGGGCCGGGTTTACACGTATGGGTTTTGTACGTTGTGCGGGTTCGCCTGGAGGTCTTCTTTTGGGTTTTGCGGCTCAGACAAATGGGTTTAGGTTTGGGTAAAAGGGGGTCCTGGTTAGGATATAAGGTATAGGCGAGGCTGCATGTGTGCTGAACGGTTTGGATCACGATTTCGAGTTGCGAATTGGGGGTTTGGGGGCTTTTTGGTCAGGGTTTGGTTTGGGCTACGATTAAGGTTTGGTTCAAGGTACGATCATGGTTCTCAGATAATCTTAGCCTTCTCAAGGCGTAGCCTGGGTGGGGTGTCTACAACATGCTATTCTGTTTAGCTTTTAAGCGGTAATCTATTCACAGGTAAATAGATAGATTGTGTTTTTGGCTAGCCTCTAAAGTGTTTACAATAAATGTATTTATACCATAGAGTTTGGGCGGTGAACCTTTCATAATATGCAATTCACATTAGAAAGAATTGATTTTTTTTAGGGCTCTAAAACATCATTAAAGCATGAACATACCAAACGAATTGGATGTCTTTCACCCATCACAGTGGCCCCAAATGTAATTTAGAAGTTTTTAATGGTGGGCGTCCCATTTTTCCCACATGTGGTCCATTTAATAACGGATGAGTTGTTTTTTTAGGGCCATGTGAGAGCATCAAGAGAAGTACATGATGGATAGATTGGATGTACCATACACATTATGGTGGGCCACATATATCATGAATATATATTAACCATTGTGTTCTAACATGCATAATACATTTTTAACTATAAAAGCTTTACCTATAATTTAAAACATGTCTTTTTACCAGGTTATAATATGTTTATAGCACAAAAAGCCTAGGTAAGTGATGGGGTTTTTTCCCCAGGCTCGACCAGTTGTGAGCTTCACTCGACCGGTCGAGGGCTGGTGCATGACCAATCGTGGACTAGCTCGACTCATTTTCCAACGAGTTGTGGTTTTGGATTTTCATGGGATGTGCTCGACCGGTCGTGGGATATGCTCAACCGGTCGAGGACTTTGCACAACCAGTCGAGCTTACACAGTTTTGAGTCTGGATCTTGTGCTAACTGCGGAAATTTGAGGCGATTTCGCAGGAGATGCAAAAGGGAGTTGCCTAAACTATAAATAGGGGTCTCTAGGGCTTTTTTAGGGTATGTAAGAGGTAATGCAAGAGGGTTTCCTAAAGTTTTGTAAGGGTTTGCTAAAGGGTTTAGGGCTATCAAAGGTGAGAGAGAGAGAGAGAGAGGAAGCTTGTAAAAGGGAGGTTATGCTCGTGGAGGTGATCTACTGTGCAATCAACATCTCAACACTTCTACGTCCTCGTGATCGGTGAGATTTCTCTGTTTTTCTTTTATTCTCTTATTGTTTATCAATTCGTACGTGGGTGAAGAAGGTTATAACGTTCTACTTCATAGTGGATTGTTGATCTGGACGAGGTCCCGTGGTTTTTACCTCTTTGAGGATTTTTCACGTAAAAATTTCTTATGTCGTGTGGTTTGTGCTTTGATTTATTTCATTGCTTTATTATCTTATAATTCTGATTTGTTCTGAGAGGCTACATCCTAAGGTTTTGTGCAAGGCCCTCAATAAAGTGGTATTAGAGCTAAGTTCATTGAACGGAGTGGGATCGGTTTTGAATTATGGAAGGTGGCTCATCAAGGATGATCAGCCTCAATGGTTCTAACTAGACCATATGGAAGGCTATGATGGAGAACTTGCTTTATTGCAAGGACTTGTATTCTCTAATTCAAGGCATATCGGCAAAATCAAATGATATGACAGATGATGATTGGAAAAAATTGGACCGGAAGGCGGTGAGGTTTATTAGACAATGGTTGGACGATTCTGTATTCCACCATGTGTCTACGGAGACCTCAGTCGCTAGCCTATGGCTGAAATTACAAGGGCTGTATGAGAGGAAGACAGCCAATAATAAAATCTTCCTGATAAGATGACTTGTGAATCTCAAGTTCAAAGATAATGGTTCTATAGCTGAGCAAATGAATGAGGTCAGCAATATAGTGAACTAGCTCTCCCCTATGAAGATGGTCTTGAATGATGAATTGCAGGCTTTGCTACTGCTTAGCTCATTGCCTGATAGTTGGTAGACATTGGTGGTATCTCTAAGTAACTCCGCGTTAGCCGAAAGGGTATCCATGGAACAGGTAACTAGCTGTCTCTTCAATGAGGATACATGGAGGAAGTCTCAAGGGTCTACTCAGCAAGAGACCCTTGTGACATTGGAACGGGGGAGAGGAAAGAAAAGAAAGGGTGAGAAGGCGCGAGATAAATCAAGAGGCAAGTTGAGTATCATGAAGGATGTTGAATGCTAGAATTGTGGCAAAAAGGACCACTATAAGCATGAATGTCGTAAGAATAAGAACGACAAGAAAGGAAAAGGAAAGGAGAAGGGAGATGAATCAGATTCCACTGCGGTCGCTTCACATAACGACGTTATAGTTATTCTTTCAGCAGATCACGATGTATGTCTCATGGCTACGAGTCAGGACACCGACTAGGTGATAGACTCGGGAGCTTTTTTTCATCCGACTCCACGCAGAGACTTCTTCACAAGCTACAAGTCAGGTGACTATGGGACTGTGAAGATGAAAAATTCTGGCGTATCGAAGATTATAGGGGTCGGCAATATTTGTGTGAAGACCGATGTGGGCTGCATATTGGTTCTCAGGGATGTGAGGTATATTTCAGACCTTCGCCTCAACTTGATGTCGACGGGAAGGTTAGATGATGATGGCTATGAAAGCCAGTTTGCTGGTGAGTGCTGGAAGCTCATCAAGGGTTCATTGATCGTGGCAAGAGGAAAGAAGCGTTGCACCCTTTACAAGGCAAGTGTCAGTATGTGTAAGGGTGGGTTGAACGCAGCAGAAGATTCAGCTATTGACGTGTGGCACAAGCGTCTAGGACACATGAGTAAAAAAGGGCTTCAGGTACTAGCGAAGAAGCGGCTCCTTCCAGACGTGACAGGTATACATCTCAAAACCTGTATTGATTGTTTATCAGGGAAACAGCATAGAGTTTCATTTGTTAAAACTGCTTTTCATATTGATAAAGTGCATGCATTAGATTTGGTTTACTTTGATGTTTGTGGTCCTATGAGGACAAAAATCTTCGGTGAGGCATTGTATTTTGTCACTTTTATAGATGATGCATCTAAGAAGGTTTGGGTTTATGCTTTGAAATCTAAGGATGAGGTCTTTGATGTGTTTAAATTGTTTCATGCTAAGGTCGAGAGAGAGAGAGAGAGAGGTAGATCATTGAAATGCATCCGCACTGACAAAGGTGGTAAATACATCGGTGACTTTCATGAGTATTGCAAATCCCTTGGTATATGGCATAAACAAACGATTCCCAAGACTCTCTGGCATAATGGTGTAGCTGAGCGAATGAATCGCACAATTATAGAGAAAATCAGATGCATGTTATCCCATGTGAAATTGCCCAAGACGTTTTAGGGAGAAGCAATGCATATAGTAGTGTATCTAATAAATAGGTCTCCATCAGCCCCGTTGAATGGAGAAGTGCCTGAGAAGGTGTGGACTAGACATGATCCATCGTACAGTTATCTCAAGGTGTTTGGATCAGGGCATTCGTTCACGTACCAAAGGACAAGAGGTCCAAGGTCGATATGAAGATTAGGTAGTGCGTGTTCTTGGGGTACGGTGATGAAAAGTTCGGTTACAGATTATGGGATCCGGTCGAGAAGAAGCTCGTCAGGAGCAAAGATGTGGTTTTCTTTGAAGATCAGTGTATAGAAGACATTAGTAAGCCAGAAAAGAATCAGCTTACTTCAGGTAAGCTAGAAGACATAGATCTAATTATTTCTCTCGTGGTGCCTGATGACAGGGGAGTACAGTAAGGTGCAGAGGGCGAGAGAGTTCCTTCAGAAGATGAACCAGGGAAGCAGACTCCACTTGATCCACTTGTTGAGCCACAGGTGAGGAGGTCATCTAAGAACAAACAGCCGTCCAAGAGGTACTCACCACATGAGTACATTATGCTGACTGATGGGGGAGAGCCAGAAGATTATTCTGAGGCCCTAGCCGACGAGCATAAGGGGGGGTAGTTAAAAGCTATGTAAGAGGAGATAAAATCCTTACATAAGAACCACACCTATGATATGGTGAAATTGCTTAAGGGCAAGAAAGCTTTAAGCAACAAGTGAGTGTTTAGAAAAAAAGTTAAGCAGAAGAATTCACAGACAAGGTTCAAGACCAGACTTGTGGTGAAAAGGTTTGGTTAGAGGAAAGACATAGACTTCGAGGAGATATTCTCACCAGTGGTGAAGATGACATCCATACGGGTGTTGCTTGGGTTAGCGGCTAGCATGGATCTGGAGATAGAGCAGTTAGATGTTAAAACTACCTTCCTTCATGGTGACCTGAAAGAAGAGATCTACATGCACCAACCAGAGGGGTTCAAAGTCAAGGGCAAAGAGCATATGGTGTGTAGGCTAAGGAAGATTTTGTATGAGCTGAAACAAGCTCCACGGCAATGGTACAAGAAGTTCGACTGGTTTATGTTGAAGCATGGGTATGACAGAACGGAGTCAGACCAGTGTATGTTCACGCGCAAGTTCTCATATGGTGATTTCTTAGTTCTGTTATTATACGTTAATGACATGCTTGTCATGGGAAAAGACATTAAGAAGATTGACAGGCTGAAACAAGAGTTAGGCAAGTCCTTTGCGATGAAAGACTTGCACCCGGCTAAACAGATCCTAAGAATGGAGATAACTTGTGACAGAAGCAGCCGGATGCTTTGACTGTCACAAGAGCGGTATATTGAGAAAGTCCTAGAGCGATTCAATATGAATGCAGCAAAGCTGGTCAGTACTCCACTGGATGGTCACTTTACATTGAGCGAGACAATGTCCCAAGATGAAGGCAGACGTGGATAAAATGTAGAAAATACCCTACGCGTCAGTAGCAGGAAGCTTGATGTATGCTATGGTGTGTACGCGCCCAGACATAGCATATGTGGTTGGTGTTGTTAACTGGTATCTTGTTAATCCTGATAAAGAACATTGGGCAGCGGTGAAGTGGATACTGTGGTATTTAAGAGGCTTATCCAAGTTGAACCTATGCTATGGTGATGGAAAACCTGTGTTAGAGGGCTACACAGATGCAGATATGACAGGTGACATAGACTCCAGAAAGTCTATATCGGGGTTCATGTTCACGTTTGTAAGGGGAGCGATCTCTTGGCAGAGCAAGCTACAGAAGGTCGTAGCGTTGTCGACGACAGAGGCCGAGTACATTGCGGTCACAGAAGCATATAAAGAGATGCTTTGGATGAAGAGGTTCATACAGGAACTTTGCCTAAAGCAGGAGCAACACATGGTCTATTACGATAGTCAGAGTGTTATACACTTGAGCAAGAATCTAAGTGAGCATTCCAAGTCGAAGCACATAGAGATTCAGTATCACTGGATCAGAGATACTTTGGAACAAAAGGTATTACGGCTTGAGAAGGTCCACACGGACGATAATGGGTCAGACATGATGACCAAGGCATTGCTCAAGGGCAAGTTTAAGATTTGTAGAAACTGGGCTGTCTTGAAGATAACAGATTTCTCCTGTGTAAAAATGGGGGAGATTTGATGGGGTTTTTTCCTCAAGCTCGACCGATCGAGGGCTGGTGCACGACCAATCGTGGACTGGCTCGACTCGTTTTCCAGCGAGTTGTGGTTTTGGATTTTCGAGGTGCTCAACCAGTCGTGGGATGTGCTCAACCGGTCAATGGTGCCGCTCGACCGGTCGAGGACTCCGCACGACCAGTCGAGCTTACGTAATTTTGAGTCCAGATCTTGTATAGACTGCGAAAATTTGAGGCGGTTTTGCAAGAGGTGCAAAAAGTAGTTGCATTACCTCTTGCATACCCCCTTGCATTATTCTCTTATTGTTTATCCACTCCTGCGTGAGTGAAGAAGATTGTAACATTCTACTTTACAGTGAATTGTTGATCTAGACGAGGTCCCGTGGTTTTTACCTCTTTGAGGGTTTTCCACGTAAAAGTCTCTTATGTCGTGTGGTTTGTACTTTGATTTATTTCATTGCTTTATTATCCCATAATTCTGGTTTGTTTTTGGAAAGCTAGATCCTAAGGTTCTGTGCAAGGCCCCCAACAGTAAGTACATGCATCCAAACAGCCCCTATAATTACCTGTAATCCCTTTCCAACGAAATAACTTTAGAGGCATTCAAAGTAGCCCCTTATACTTTAAATTCCATTTCTCATTTACATTCATTTGCCAGCTCCCAAATTTCAATTATTTTATTGAGCTTCTGTTATTTAACTAAACAACCCAAAATTTAATTATTTCAATTATACTTAACCAAACAACCCCAAATTCAATTATTTTACTGAGCTTCCGTTATTTGACCGCACAACCAAAAATTTAATTATTTCAACTATATCAAATGATCTTTATGACTGCTTTTCAGTTCATCTCATGATTAGACTAATTGTTAAGGTCTAGTACCAAGCTCGAGCCCTAAGCAACTCGACTAGGCTAGTCCTGGTTGAGTATTGGATTTAGCCTGACCTGGGTGGACTCGGTCAAGCGCTTGAGCTGAGTCACTCAACCCAGCTACTGGACAGGCACTGATTTAAGTCGACCCAGGTAGCAGTTTTTACCATAATTTTTTCTTAGTTTTGACAACCCAACGAGTCAAGTGGGCCCAATCACCAGTATCAAGATGCGCCTGGATCGCATGATGCAACTCCTATGTAGAGATGTACATGAATCGAGTTAGCTCGGTTAACTCGCTCAACTTGACACGCTCAACTTGACACAGAAAAGTTCCATTCGACTCAACTCAAAACCGGGTTCAAACTAAGTTGAGCTTTTTTTTTAGCTCGAAAAAATTTCGAGCCAAATCCAAGTTAGACCGAACTCAACTCGACTCGACTTGGAATTTAACTCCTTTCGAATTTATTCAACTCGCATAAAGTTCACTTAATATTAACATTTTATAAATATTTATAGTTAAATAAGTTATAAATTTTATATATTGTATACATTAAAAATTTTGAAATCTAACCTTGGACTAGCGCTTATGCTTGAACTTAAACTCAGCTTAAAATATCGGGCTCAAACTTAGCTCAAGTTGACCCCAGCTGTTAACTGAGATGAGCTGACACGAGCCGTTGACTGAGACAAGCTGAGCTTACCAGTCAAATTGAGGACCAACGAGCCGTTGACTGAGACAAGCTGAGGTTACCAGGCAAATTGAGGACCAAGCTGAGCTGAGTTTGAGCTGGAGCTGTTGACCAAGCCGAACTGAGTTTGAGCTAGAGTAGTTTACTGGCCTAGCAAAGTTAAGCTATGCAAAGCTCGACTCGGTTTGGCTCATATACACGGCTCATATACATAGTAGAGTGTGCAGTGAGTCCTGTGTGACCGCCCTAACTCAGGGCTACCCAGTGATTTGACCGAGATCCAGCAAGTCCACGCGGCCCCATGGAGTAAGTAGCAGAAGGCAGAGGAGAATATTATTTATACTTTATAACAAATAATATAATTTTTATAAATAAATAATAATTAGAAAAATATTTTGAGAGAAACAGAGGAATATCTTCTCACTAGAACCCGAGAGAGAGAGAGAGAGGAAATCCCCCCTTCCACTAAGATAAGGCATATCTTCGACCTTACCCATGAGAATGTTTGAAGCTTTCAACATCCAAGCATTTTCTTTCATTCTTTCTTTTCTTTTCTTTTCTTTTCTTTTTATTCTGATTTGGATCTTGAAATATACCCCTAATATTTTTATCTTTTAGACTTTCTCCTCCTCAAAAAGCAATCTGAAGGTATTGGGCTACCTTCTTCAATTGTTTCACAAAGAACTTGGCCCTTTCCCTAAAAAATTGGGGCCTTCCTTTCAACCCACTTTGGAATATGCTTTCAGAAATTAAAGTTCCAATCATTTCCAATGAAATCATCCATCAACCACCAGACCCACTTCTCAATCCACCTATCAATCCCTTCCCATCCAAAACCCACTTCTCAAAACCAATATCCAACCATATTCCAATCTGGTACCAAGCCAAACACACCTTCTATGGAATTTCCTTTCTAAAACTCTGTAATCCTCATGCTCTGCTTCTTTCTTAGCAGAAATTAGTCTATGTAACCCACAAGAAATGAATTGCTCAGAGAAACCAAATCCACACATTTAAAATTCAATCACATCTACTCAAATCCATCCATCAATCTCAACCATTCCAAAAATTAGCTAAAACAAAATTCATTCATTCCCAATTATAAAAACAACAAAAAAAATGTCACAAAGAGTCATAACCCATATATTAAAATTTAATTTAATTTTTATTTTTAGATAAAAAGCCCATCAAACCACCTTCAAATCCCTTCCCATAAAAAATGGATATTTGAACAAATCCCAATCTGCGACCAAGCCAAACACACCATCTTTCTCTTCCCACATACATTATATATACACATACATGGCGAAACTACACATTCACATACATGAAAGTGCTGTCATGGGTAAGATACCAAACGTCTGGCACACATGGTACAAAAATACTTCCTTTTTGTCTTGAAACAGAGCGGGAGGAAACAAAACGTCCATTGGCTCTCAACGTCCATGGCCTGCACCAGCCCACCACAGTACGGACACGACCCTGGCGCTGGTTGCGTGCCCAGAACCCTCTCTTCCTCGTCGCAAACGAATACCAAACACATCTCTCTCTCTGTTTTCTTGATGTCTACTCGCTGCTGCTGTGAAGATGGGAAGATTGCTTTTCTCGAGCTCGGAAAGCGTGTGATTTTTGGTTGTCTGGGCGAAGTCCTTGTTATTTATAGGTGTCCGGTGTGGCATAAAGTTTGAAAGAGATAGAGGATTCGCGCGAGGATATATTGGGTAACGTGATTTTATTCGCACGTGTTTGAGACCCCCACCGCTTTTCAGGTCTTTCACACCCAGAAGAAAATGCAGACGCAGGCCGAACGTGATGAGGTTGAGCTTCTCCTGGTCCAGACACTAGGCGAATCCACCGGAAAAAAGCTAAGTAAAATAGATAATAAATTTTATAAAATTTATAATTCGATTGATGATGAAATAAACCGATATACATCCAATTAAAGAGGATACTAAGTCATAGAAGAAGTTTTAGGATTAAAATAGTAAGCTTCTTATTTACAGACGGTTGTATTTACTAGTGTACATTATTTTTGGTCAAAAATAGTAAGTGTCATATTTAGCTTTACCATGTTGTTATCGTAATTATTTTAAATATTTTTTATGTTTGCACAATTCCTAAAGCCCAACCAATTATAAATAGTAAAAATGAAATTAAAATATGAATCTAATCGTCAATATAATGGTATTTTGCAAATTTGGTGCAGAAACCATGGCATGGTGGAGTTAGGTGGCTAAACTAGCTCATTTTATCCCAAAATCATATATAGAACATCCAATGGCTCGTTCTGATTTACAAGTTACATTCATTTTAAGTTTTGACCATTCAAAATACCTTTGCTTCCTATAAAGCATTTTCTGATCCATGGCCATGAAACTGTCGAGGACCCACTCTACATCAATATCATTCAGGACCAAGGTTCCTACCTTAGTTTAATGTAAGAAAATTGAAAAAAAAAATAAAAATGGTGTTCGCTAATACTCCTCGCACGTGGCATTGATGTACATCGATCAAGACCATCCAAATTATGGGTCCCACTGTGGATGGAGCATTTATGTAAAATCATAGATTAACAATCCTAACCATTGATTTTATTACCATGGAATTTATTGAGTAGTCCAAATTCGAAGAGGAAATTAAAATGGTTAATGTTTATTCTAGTGGTAATTTTGCTCAGCTAAGTTAGCGATTTGGACCGTCTGGATTGTCCTGCAACTACTCCATGTGCAAGGTTGAATACCGACCATGCCCTTAACTGAGCTGGCCATATCGGATGGACGGAGCAGATGTAACACAGACGTAACGGTGGGCCCCACAGTGCTTGGGGTTGCAGGAACCCCGTTTGCTACTGTTATATAATAATCCCCACGAATCCGCCTGCCTTTTTTTGGGGGGGATACTGCATTTCACGGAGCGGCCCACGTGATTAATGGAGGTGATTTCTCACAAATGCGCGTGTTTGGAACAAGTGCTGCGAATCGTCTCTTCACCGTCCCAGCACGCGAATATCTAGAGCTATGTTGAGACGAACGTTCAACACGTGTCTAGAACATTCTAGGCGTGGGGACTCATGACACGGGTGGCTCTACGATTCTTACGCGCACCACATGGCCGCGTTTTTTTCCAGCTGCGACGTGTAAGTGGGCCCCACTGCTTTTTCCTTCGGAGCAGAACTTTGATACTCTGGCCTGTGTGATGGATGATACACAGGTATTTAGAAATTAATTATGAATTGCAAAAGTGGCATACAAGTAAACTCTTCAAATTATGATTCACAGTTTAAATGTATCAATAACAAAAACTAAGCTTATTTGATTAATTTATTTTCAGATTCGTGGACATTCATTGGACGGTTAAAATAAAAACATAAATCTTCCTGTGTCCACAAAAAATTGCCCATAAAGCAGAGGTTAAAATCGTATAAACGATCTGAATTTGGGATTAGAACTTAGATACAGAGATTTCCACTGTTTAGTCCGTGTGGTTTGAGTTGATATGTGCCACCTGTACCATTTCAGAGTGCCAGTATATCAAGCATCATACTCTGGCAGAGTATCAAATAACTCCCATCTTTTCTTTGTGTTGTTTGAGGGCTTATCTGGGGAATGAGATGCGACGGACGATAACAACAATGTCTCCCAACTAGGAAAGCTGATTGCGTAATGAGTAAGTTAGTACGCTATAACTCTGTGGGAACCACAATGATATATATGTCTAATCCATGCCGTCCATTCGTTTTAACATATTATTATAGTCGTTCATTAAAACAATTCAGCATATAAAAGTCTAATATGAATTACACCACAGGAAAAAGTGTCAACTGAATGGTTACCGTTAAAAACTTCATGGGGGCCACAAAAGTATTGAATCAAGTTTATATTTATTTTTTTCACTTAATCTATGTCTTTGTGACATTATGAACAGGTTGGATGACAAATAAACATCACTGTAGGACCTAGGAATATTTCAACGGTGGACGTCATTATCCCACTGTCTCCTGTGGTGTGGTCCAATTAACGTTTTTATATGATTAAAATTTTTTATTATACCATAAAAACATTTTTAAAAACATATGGACGGCTTAGATTAGACACATACATCCAAAGTGGGCCCCACAGAGTTTACACAGTACGCTGTAGGGTACTAAGTTGCCCCGTACGCGTTCCGCTCTAACACAGGGGTCTTTATTCTAAACAAAAAATGCGTCCTTTTCAAATATCGTCGAAGAGACGGCCATGGAGTTCTGATGCATCGGGGTGCGAGTTCTGAATGGTGTCCAGATGCAACCATTCCTACAAGTGGGCCCCATTTTCTAGTGATCTAGACCGTTGGTATTTTTCTATCCACTGTATATAATGGGTGATCCAAAATCCGTCTTAATTAGAGGAATCTAGATAGACAATATTTGGTATTTTTCTCTTGCCCTTTTATACCTTGGCCACCGTTTAAGGATCGAATACGTGATCTTTGTCATTTTCTCTAAATCCAAAATCAGATATAGGAAACATCAGATAAACGGTCTGGATTGCCGAACAATGGGCCCACTAGTGTATATTGATGGATGATGACACTATAAAGGTTTGGCGGTAAGGACAGTTTGGCATCCCGTATTACCATCGAAATTTATGATTCGACAAAGGGTCATGCACTGCCCTTCGATTGATGATGAGTGTATCTGTGCGGTCCGTTTCGGAATCAGATCGTTCGATTAGTTTTATAAAGCAATGAATCATCCCAAGGTAAGTTGACGTGGATTTGATGGACGATGGATCTTGTCATTGTGAATTCAAAATTGATAATGTACCATTCATATAGTGTAACATGATGTCATTCGAAGTTCAATCGCATTTGGAGCTCCATAATCAAATCAAGATATGTTTTGTAGGTTTCATGTGACATTTAAATCAAGGTAACTTGGATGTCATCGAAGTTACGGGACAATATTATAAACTTTCTCGGTTGTTCAGTTTCAAATCTTCATTTTCGTTTTTTGTGTTATGAGTCTCCACTGCTATTATCGAAGGAACGATTCTTAAATTTCGGTGTCACAATCAAAGCTCCCTTTGCATCAAATGCTTCCTATCCAACTCGTGCACTCGGAGGTTGTCTCGCATTAGTTGGTGGGTTTCCTATCTCCCTGGTCTTCCTAGTTTTTTTTTTTTTTTTTTTTAATTCCATCACATTGTTCCCTCATTTACATTAAATCTTAGTGTAAATTAATTAACATTCTTCCTTCCAAAGTAGAAAACCTAGGTTTTCTTGACATTCTTGACATCACATTTGCCACATTTCCATTCTTTTACTGTTCTAGGTTTTCTTGATCGAGAATTTGGAGGATACCTTGGTTGCCCTTGTAAGCTCCAAAATTGATATTATGCCGAAGGACAATAAAAGGAAGGCATTGGTAATTGTCGAATCTTCTCGGCCTACTCGGATAAAATATTTGGCACCACGGAGGGAGAATCATGTGACTCGCCGATCCCCATCTCCTCAACCCCCTTCAAACTACTCTGAACATGAAGAGGAGCCCTTGGTACTGAAGACACCACTGAAAAACACTCCATTAGCTAGGTACAAAGGCCGAAAAATTATATATGAAAGAAGTGTTGATGTCTCATGTGTCCAAGCCTATGGCATAGATGGCATCCTAAGATCCATAGGATGGGAGAACGTCCTAAAATTTGGGGGAATGACTCAAAAGAAACAAGTTTACTGGTTTTTGTCCAAATGTAAAAACCCCACTCTCCAACCCCCATCTTTCGAAGTAGAGGTTAGTGGCCACGTAGTCAAGATCACCCCGACACGTATTGCTACCTTGATTAGTGTTCCTCTGTCTAGAGAACAACTTGATTATGACCTTGCCTCCCCACAGGCGCGAGTCATGATGACTAAGTTTTTATGTAGTGGAAGGGATGAGTCATGGATCCAAGGCAATGCCCTCAGGTCATCAAACATGTCCAGTCAATTTCGAATCCTTCACTCCATCTTCTCAACAAATGTCTACCCGAGAGGAACAAATAGAGTGGACCTTACCCCATTTATGGTAAATATAATTTACAATGTGGGAAATGGTGTTCGTCTGTGTCTCCCAACTATCATGTTGCATCAGATTGCCCATATCATTAGAGGGAGTCGACCCACGTATCTCCCCTTTGGACATCTAATTTGTCTTATAGCTCGTGAGTGCGGATTCTCGTCGACTAAGGATGTACCCATTCCGGCCAAAAAGATCACGAGTGACAACATAAAGAAGATGCACCTTCCTGCCCTGGTAGCAGAAAATCCTGACGCTAACATGGATGTACTCGCAATAGCAGATCAGAGGCAGACAAGCGTCGACACACCCAAACTCAGGAGCCCTCTCCACAGGCCATTCCTAATGCAACCACCTCGCAATTCTTCGTGAGACAACAGGATCGCCTCGACCAGCTGGTGGTAGAACAGGCAGAGGTACGTGCAGAGCAGCCGAGGCAAGGTGAGAGCCTTACTAAGTTGGAGCAGATGGTACACTCCCTGCAGCAGACCGCGCAAGAGATATTAGCCTTCCTTACATGCCGTCATGACGATATCTTTAGACCAGGACCAGGGCTGACTAGTTAGGGAGAGTCATGTTTTATCGAGTCTTTTGATGTTTGATCATCTCGATTATGTGATTCCTTTTTTATTGACCGAAGATGAACAAACAATTTTATGTTACATGTACATTTTGGATCTTATTGTGTGTATGTTTTTTTGTTATGATACTACACATCACCTTCATGGTTGTTATCCTTGAATATTTAATTCTCTATTGTCCCTCTCCTTTTTATGGTTTATGATTTAAACATGTTTTCAAGCTTAAAATGATAATCCATGTTTATGTATGAATCATTTGCCAATCACTGACAAAAAAGGGGGAGCAACATACTTCCACTAATGTGTTGTGTTGTATCTTTTTTATAGCACTTTTGGTGCATAGATTTAGGGGGAGTAATGAAGAGTGCATACGAAGTTGTATATGCTATGTATATGTATTTAGTCAAGCTAAATTTGTATATCTTATAAAATATGTAAGGTCATGTAAAGATACAATCTTGTTGAGTTGTATAGGTTTTGTTAGATTTTGTCATGTAATTAATAAGGGGGAAGATTGTAAGTGCCATAGTTTGTCAATTAGCATGAGACTGAAGACTTGAAAATCGAAAGCATCCAAAGCACTGAATATTAAGGAAATGGTAAAGCACTAAGACCTCTTTAAAAACCTATACCCATCCTATAAAACTTGACCTTTCAACTAGCCCAAACCCTATAGGAAAAACCTCTCCAATATGCGTTAGTAAGTGGTCATGGGAAGAAAACCTTTTAAAAAGAACTTCAGAAAAACAATCCATTTTCAATCCCATCGAATAGGCATAGAAAACTATCCAGCAACCTCAAGATGTAATTGTAGATTTTTCTAATGGCATCGAGGTGCATTCGATGGCATCGAAGGCCACTCGATGACATCGAGTGGATGCCTCAAAATGTCCAGCAAGCACAAGTTTAAAATTTTGAAATTTCTCAATGGAATTGAGAAACATTCGATGACATCAAAGGGTATCCTCGATATCATTGAGTGGCCACTCGATGTCATCGAGTGACATCGAATGTACACTCTAAAACTATCCACTACTTAATAAGAAAATTCTTGATTTTCTCGATAGCATCGAGGGTCCTCCGATGGCATCGAAGGGACACCTTTATGGCATCGAAAACCACTCAATGTCATCGAGCAAAGAGGATAATCTATCTAGCAAGCATTCGAGATAAATGTTGATTTTCTCGATGGCATCTAAGGGGACTTCAATGCCATCGAAGTTGGCAGATTTTTACCTTTTTTTTTTTACCGTTGCAAAACACTCTATTTAAATGAATGAGGAGTTTCTTTGCAAAGGGCTGAGTAAGAGAGAGAGAGCCTTATGAGTGTGTGAAACCCTAACAAAAACATTTCTCCCAAGCTCTCTTCCCTCATGAAGTTCATCATTCAATCATTGTGTTAAAGACATTTATTGAGCATTCAAAGCTTTGATTGAATAATAAACTCCAACGTTCACTAATGCTCTAACAACCATCTTTATTGGCAAATCATTTATGCTAGAAAAGCATTGAATGCTTATCCTTGGGAATCCTAACCATAAAGACCCCATCCTAACCATAAGTTAGGATTTACCTACCCTTGACCTACACCTCAACTTCTTTAAAGGTTATCATTATCAAAGTTATGGTTCAAGTGAGTGGAAGATGCTTTCGTAATTCAGGAAGATCTTCATCAAATGCACTTCAACGGGGCTCATCCACTTTAGGTAAGAAAGTTTATTTGAGTCCATCATGTCTGGAAACCAATCCTTGTGTAGGATTGGGTTTCAGAGTTTGAAATACTGAACTCCTCAAGTCCTTGTGTAGGCCTTCGATAGGAGAGTATGCTTATCATCCTTGTGTAGGACTTCATATTTGAGTTTGTAACATCCTAAATTTTCACTATTTTGAATTCCAAAAACCCTTGAAAATTTTCATTATAATTAACTCGCATTGTCACTAACCGACCCCTTGATGTAACGCCCTGGATTTCGAGGGTTGAGCAAATCTCTACTCTCGAGATCCAACACATCACTTATGCAACATGGATAATAATGTTTAGATTTCATTCATATTAATGGGTTAAACATGAGTGAGATTATACCAAAACAGCATATCATACTCTAGATATAATTAAATTAAGCAAGTGGAAGACTAAAACATATATATTTAAGTATGTAAGTGTTTCACAACCTCCAGAGTATGAGTATGTTACCAGGCTGAATATATACATATATTGTTCCAAAATTGACAAAATATTAAAATATAAAGTATCCAACTAATCCATATGTTCATGTAATCCCATCGAATCAGCACGAGGTCTGCATAGACCCGCCTGAGAGCTGAACGTAGGAGAATTCTTCCTCCTCATTTATGAAGTCCAACTCCGCTGTATAGGCTTCCCTATCACTTGCATCTAAACCAGAGTCTGGTTGGTGTTTTAAAACACCGTCCCAGGGTGGGAGTGAGTGATCAACTCAGTAGTACTACAAGGTAAAGGTTAACATGTTATCAAGTCAATCAAGTAGTAATGATAAAGCAATACAATAATCACTTCCTAACTACTCTTGTCAATGCAGGATGGAGTGCAAATAATGATGTATGCCCTCACACAAAGCTCCCTCACAAGTGACTCCGACAACCAATTTCGTGTATGTCAACACTCCCTAAAGTGTACCTTCCTCACCAAAAGCACATCCTAGCTAGTGCAATGCGATGCATGACCGTGTTAGCTGAGTACTTAATTAAGTTTATTCATACAGCAGGTTTGGGAAGTTAAGGTACCTCCCTTTATATCATTATCCCAAACGAAGGATCCATATAGGGTCGGCAATCCTAGTTAACCACATACGATAGGCAAGTTGTAGGGCATCACCCCTAATGAAAAACAGTCGATAGGCAAATTCAAAAGTTTATACTCGCGGTCACTACGGAAAGGCTTGTCACCTTAACATAGGCCGACAGCTCAAACACGGTGTCCCATACCACCATGCCCAGCTCACGAGTCTGGGTTGCTCACTAGTCACTACGGGGAGGCTCGTCACCCCAGCGTAAGCCGACAGCTCGATCACAGTGTCCGATACCACCATGCTTGGCTCATAAATCTTAGCGGATTGTCATACCATGGTTAAAACGGAGTTTTACATTGGTAAGTGGTATCTTAGATTCAAGCAGAGATGTCCATACATGGTAAACACACAATTGGACAATCGGTTCATTAGACAAGTTCGATTGGTACGAGCACACGTTGACTTAATCGACATGGAGCGCATAAGCACCCCTTGTGACCTAACCACTGTCGATAATCGTCGTGCGACCCGAATTCATCGAGTTACCTAATGTGGCGAGACTAATTCGGCCACCTGTACATGGACTGTTGCTAATTGCCTGGGTTACGTTGTAGCCCCAATCTTACTCAGATGCAATAAGTAGATACATGTGATAATCAATTCAGTATTTAACAAATAATCCAATTGAAATCCTCATTTGAGCATTTCATTAAACACATTGACCATATTACATAACCCTTCCATTTTATCCATAAATTTCGTAGCGGCAAATATGATTATATGAAAGAAACTATACATATGATTAAGGTAATTGAGAATCCTATCTTAATACTCTTAATAAATATAAATCATCAAAATTTTCTCACTCAGACAATTTATCAAACACTTAGGCTACGCTTCACCAAATATATAGACTAGGTTAGTTACAACATATATTTTAGCGAATCCTTATACAAAGAAGTCATCATGCATATAATAATAATGAATCCTAGATTAGTAGTCATGGCAAACGCAAATCATGTTTACATGTTCATTCAAACATTTCAACAAACACATAGGATGCATATTTGTTCAACATAGTTCATACATGTATAATACACGAAATCGACGTGTCTAAAACGATATGGTAACAATCAAGTCAAACATAAATCATTAGCTGACATTGAAAGCATTGAAAACCATAACCTAAACATTTATAGTTCGCACCTTTTGTCAAAATACTCAATTCGGACTCGGTTCGAATTCTACATTCCTAAAAACAGAACGTCGGGCACCTAAACAACGAAATAGGTTAGCTAATTTATTGATTACTCTATCTGGATCTCTAAATCAAGATTAGGGTTAGGGTTTCTTACCCAAATCGTAGCTGAAACCGATAGTGTAGCAAAATGGGAAGGTGATTCGAGGCGTGGAGTAGTGGGAGAGAAACACTGCAGCAATCTCCCAAGATTTCTCTTCTCTCCTTACTCTTTTCTCTTCTTTTCCCTCTTCTCTCTCCTAGGGTTTGGAGAAATTCATATGAGAGAGAGGTGGGGTGGTATATGGGCTATATATAGGCTCAAAAGTGATGTAAATGGCCCCAAGGCCATGGTATACTTAGGTTATATCCAAAGGGCGACTGTTTTTCACAAACAGGACACATAGAGTGGTCCACAACTCTCATACGTCGTAGGGTAAGTTCTCTGACAATGGATCTATACCAGGATGTGATTTTGGCACGATCGGACAAACTGATCGACTGTGGAGAACCTGTGTCAGATCAATAGTCGAACTTGCTCGATCGGGGCCACAAGTGTACGGATATGTGTAGGGAAATTTCCTTTTCCCATAGGTGAAGTTTGGTAAAAAACTGACGGTCCGAAATCCTCAATTTTGCGTGTGAGCGAATAGCCCAATTCACTTAAGTTTTAATACATTTTTTAAAGGTATTTGCGTTTCTTACACACTTTACTCAGGGCTCAAGTTGTGTGTTTTGGGATACTATTTGGGCTCGATTCCCACGATGGTTGTCAAGCCCAGTAGGACAGACATAACCCTATAGTTTCATGGTCATCAGACTCTTGACGTGCGGTCTAGGTCCGATATGGAGTTTCAATGTACTTCTGAGAGCGATAGGTTCTTAGGATTTGTCCTAGGTCTTTATGTAGTGTTAAGTCAGTGGTATTAATGGTTTTAGGTCTTCTTATTTGTCGAAATGGTCGCCCAAGTTTAATCCACTCATTATTCTGTTTAGTACTTAACTAAATTTTACTTTAATTACGACAGGAGTACGATCCTTAGGTGATTCTGCCTGAGGTGGTACTCGGGTCCTTGTATGAATTTTTCCGAGACGTTACACTCGAAGTGAGCCTATACACGTGTCACGTCCCAAACTCGAAAAATGCGCTCATAAAATTCCCAATCGCCGAATCTGGCGCCGACAGCCTCCGTAATGCCCCATTCTCGGATCCTGGCACTCACGTGCCCAATTCTGATCCTGGGATCCTACAAGGAGGATTTTCAGTATAATTTTTTTATATAATGGAGCATAACCACAAGCATAACCAAGTCACAAAACAACATCACTACATATTTACTATATTAAAAACTTTAAGTACAATACAGAAAGGGAAACACAGGGTGATCAAAAACTCCAAAATGATCTGATGTGCGCTCCTGCCTAAGCATTGCTGCGATCCAAGGCCACCTGCACGCAATGGTTATGCATAAGCTTACAAAAGCTTAGAGGGTGGTGTAAGTGTGTGCACAAGGCAAGCGCCAAGTGTACAATATCAAAGTAATGTGAAAATATGTGGTAAGTCCATCAATGCTATCAGCTGTACCAAAGCTATGTGATGCAAGGCATGAATGCTATCAGTCATACCAAGGTCATGTGATGCGAGGCCTATGTAGTTAAATGTCATATGCAAGATGCAAAGCAAGTATGCCAGTACTCATCAAGTACATATATCAGTATAGTTTCTCTCTGAAATATCACCGAGGTCTAGTACACTCCACACTGACTGCCGCCTCCCTAGTCGCACAGCCCAACAAGCAGAATAGACCTCACTATTCACCTGACCAGTAGTCTGCCAATACCTATCCTGCTCGTCGATAGCGAACTCATTTGCGAGCTGGTCAAACTCAGCCTAGCTTATAGCCCTCTCACTCGGGCAGATAAGGCCACACCCCCTTCTAACTGACCACGACACAGTGGGAGAGGCGGCCTACTGGTATTCGGCACTCTGGCGCTCATATATCCACTTAGTCTAGACGTTGGAGCAGCTCCTGGTACCAAAAAGGTTCTGAGATTTTCACCCAAGGATATCCTAAGTGCCCACAATACTAGAACCAAGTATTTTCAGTATTTGATACGGATATCCACAATGTACCTGTGGAGCCACGACCCTGATGTCGCTAGGGCGTACAATGATTAAGTCACACATATATGAGATGCATGAGTCACACCGTCAAATCATGCAACAAATTCTACGCGTACCGCGCGCTCATGTGGGGGCACTCTGTCTCATAAGAAGTCCCGTAAATGTCTCAGCCCAACGGCTTATGCTATGATCAAACATTCTTCATATCAAGCATACATATGATGCGTTTGGGCATGAATCATGGAGCTATACTAAGCATGTTATAAAGTGATGAATTGTCCTTACAATGAAGATGGGCCTAGATGGCTAACACACAACAAGTACAGGCCTATCAATGGGCCTTAGGGAGAGTTATAATGCGAACATTTAACTAACATTATTCTTACAATGTGGACGTCAAACCAACATTACTCCCAAGGCATGGCCCACCATAAATATCATTACACAAACCATATCATTACACAAACCATGGTGGAATCGCACATTGCAATAGAATTTAAGTACATCCCATTGGGTCTCGACCCATGGGCCTTAGATACATAAATGGGCCGCATCACATGGGTCTTATATTCATCAAGCGGGCTGCACCAATGGGCCGCACCAATGGGCCTTATGTACATTGCAGTGGGCCATACCTATGGGCCTTGAATACATCACAATGGGCCTCATAACATGGGCCTTACATTCATATCAAGGTGGGCCTCAATAATGGCCACAAATACATCAAGATGGGCTTAATCACATGGGCCTCATGTATATATCAAATGGGTCACACCAATTGGGCCCCATGCATATCAAATGGGTCATACCCAAAGATAAGTGGTGATAATGATTTCCACCATTAAAATTCCCAAGGCCAACGATAACATTTATTTCTCATCCAATCTGATCATAAGTCACAATGACCTGAAAGGGGTTTTAATGGTGGACGGTCAAACCCACTGATTTCTATAGTGTGGTCCACCTAATCCTAGATCTGCCTTATTTTTAGTCTCAAGCCCTAAAATAAGCTTTCAAAATGGTTGGATAGATTGGATGTAACACATGCATCATGGTGGGTCCCATAGGGATGGACAGCATGGATAAAGCATGGACCTCATGGTGGGGTCCCTGCCATCTAGCAACCCAGCCATTTTGGCTGGACGACATAGATACAACACATGCGTCAGTGGTCCCACCGTCTAATGGTATGGACGATGTGGGTAAAACACATACACCATAATGGGTCCCACGTAAGGCCCACCATAACGTTTATTTGACATCCAATCGTTAAGAAGGTCACACGGACCTGGATGAAAGGGAAAAAAATTTCATATTAATCCAAAACTTCTGTGAAATCCCCAAATGGGTTTCAATGGCAAACATTCAATCCCACTATTTCCTGTGATGTGGGCCACCTGAGTTCCAGATAGGGCTGATTTTTGGAGGGGGCCCACTTCAAGAAGGGGCCTACAAAATGCACGGTGTAGATGTTCTACACCCATCATGGTGGGGCCCACGGTTGGGACCGTGGGTCCCTGCCGTCCATCTGTCAAAACGCAGCAGCAGGCGCTGCCTGTTTATATTTTTTTCTTTTCTTTTCTTTGAAAAATGGAATTTCTAAGGTTTTTTGTACATGGGGCCCACATCAGGAGGATCTACTCCGCCCAATGGCTCCTAAGGCTCAAAACAAGCCAAATAAGCCCAATATTCAATATATTTTGGGTGTGGAAACATCATGTGGATTTTAACAGTAAGAAATACTATTTTTCTATGTTATGGCCCGCCAGAAAGTCAGATTGGCCCCATTTTTCGGCTCAACGTCTAAAATGAGCTGGGGAATGGAATGGACGGCGTGGATTAGTTCCATACATCAAGGTGGGACCTACACAAGTGGCCCACCTAAATAGCTTATGGAACCAAGCTAATATTTGTATTTTTCAAATAACGTCCAGCGTCCAGGGACGCTGGACGGTTTGGGCTTTCCAAGTGTAAAAGGTGGGCCTGCTCAGGTGGGCCACCAAATGATGGATGGTGTGGATACAACACATATAAAGTGGGCCCCACCTATAGATAACTTGGATAAAATACATGCCTCATGGTGGGGTCCATCCAGGTGGGCCACATGGCCACATCATCACATAAAAAGAAAGAGAGAGAGAGAGAGAGGAGAAAAAAATAGACACGTGTGATGGAGGGACCCCGACACTATGGGCCCTCTCTTACATTCAATCATACATCAAGTGGGTTCCAATACATGTGGGCTCACCAAATCAAAGATCAACGGTGAAGATTCCTTCTCCATCTAAAATGGATGGTCTAGATGACCTCTTTTCATGTAAGGAAAATAAACATCATGATAGGGTCCATGGAGAATGGCCCCATCATGGAATGATAATGAGAATCAAGGTGGGTCATCGGCCACATCTAGGGTCCAAAGTGAGATCCATACCATCAATCGGTAAGCCTCACTTGGCCCATCATCAAAATATGAAAAATCTAGCCTATAGAAGCACCTACCGTTCGATCTTCTTGGTCCGTCGAAAAGTCGATCTCCTTGTGTCTCACTTTGATGGTGGAAGATGGGAAATGAATGGATAGGATGAAGGTTTTGGGGAGAGGAAGTGGGCCACACACATCTCACTTTCTCTCTTGGAAAACCATGGACGTGTACTCCTTTTGGTTGCTTGAAATTTTATGTTGAGAAAGAGAGAGAGAGAGAGAGAGAGAGAGAGAGAAGGGGTTGTAAGAGAGAGGGAATGATGGGTGATGGATGTGAGGTGAGTGATGGGTGAGGTGAGAGACTTGTTGACTTTTGAGGTTTGCTTGACTTGTG
This sequence comes from Magnolia sinica, assembly GCF_029962835.1. NCBI lineage: Eukaryota > Viridiplantae > Streptophyta > Magnoliopsida > Magnoliales > Magnoliaceae > Magnolia > Magnolia sinica. Next base: position 85,249,828 of record NC_080582.1, read on the forward strand.
GAGAAAGAAAGCATGGGTTGCTCTTGCACTTGACATGAGGTGATTGATTGATTGATTTGAGTGATTGATTGATGGGACATGATGTAGAGATTCTCTTGGGATTACAAACGCGCGGTGTTTTCTTTGAAATAAATGATGGCCACATCTCCCTACCAAGGTATCGGATCGGTATGCAAGACGTGGCGTTGGTACCGCAGCGACGGTGTGGTCGCAATGAGACAAGTCTCAGATTAAGCCAACTCAAATCTATGAGATACGACTTAGGATCACGCACAAACATTGACTATAGGTCGCGGATTGTCGGACTTCGACGGGAAGGATCGCGGGAGTCGACGGAACAGTACGGACTAGGATACAGGTCTTACAACATGAGTAGTACCAGTAAAGGACCGCACAAATCTAATCAATTAATTGTAGGAAGCTAACGAATTTGCTCGATCACTTAAACATCGAGCTTAGCCACGGGTCTGTTCACGTAGGGTCCAAATCTATCTGACCTATCACTAACTAATCAAAACAACTGTAACTAAATAAAAATCTACTTAAAGCCGAGACAAGTAGGGGTCAGATCTTAATTAATAAACTAAATTAATTCAGTTACTCCTTTAGCCTAAAAATCAACCGTTTAGGGTTATTAAGATTGAATGATCATTTTCACTGGTTGCGAATAGGCCACACTATGAACTTAACTAATCCAAACCCTAATAAGTGTGCACAATAAATCTTAATACCTAATTCATTCCAGAAATGCTCTGATTTTCTGAACAAGCTCTAGACCGCTCGTTAGTGGGCCACTAGTTCTGAAACTATAGAATAATGTCCGTCTCGCTGGGTTGACGTCCATCGCGGGTAGAGAATCAAGATAATACCAAAAACTGCATAACTTGGGCTGGAGGTCGAGTGCTTGAAATACCCAAATACCTTAGGCCGAAGCCTAAAACTTAAGTGAAATAGACATTTCGCTCTTTCGCGAAGTTGTGGCTTTCCGACCGTTAAATCGCAATCAAACTTGAGGTATGAGTTAATGATATTTCCCTGCTCATATTCGTATAATCGCGGCCCCGATCGATCACCGACGATCGTCCATCGTAAGTGGGCCCCCACGGCTGATTGAAGAGTTCGATTGTCGCCCGATTCTGACAAACTATAGATCCTATAGTGGGGCACCTTTCTCCTAACATGGATGAGCCAGTGGGCCCCTAGAAAGACCCTATAAGTGGGAAACAACTTACCTTAGGGATAATATAAGGGATAAAGGGCCAATATGGCCATTTGCACCACTTCTGACACTATATAAGGGCCTCATTTGGGCACCCCCTTCTCCCATACGATTTTCATACCCTAGCTTGGGTGAGGGAGAAGAGAAAGAGGAGAAAGAGAGAGAGAGAGAGGAAGCTTGGAAGTATGAGGGCTTGTATACCTTCACCCTCTCATCTCCTCTATAGCAACATTGTCCCTCATTGGTGTCGATTCGGCGATGAGTGAAGGTAAGTATTGAGTTATGTTTATAGGTTTAGGTCTTGTGTTTATTTCCTTCAAATTCTTACAAGCTTGCATGCTTACTTAGGTTCTTGACAATCTTTTCCCAAATTCCTAACCCTAGGAGCTCAAAATCGGATATTCCTTCTTAAGGTGCGGACCATTATCTCTAGGTTATCATTTATCGACTCTTGAGGGTCTCGGTTAATGATTAGATGCTTGTAGATGAATTTGTGCATGATAATATGTCAACATTTCGATTTGTCTATAATAAATGTTATTGGTTGGATACGGATGCTCACATGTTTGATAAAATGTCTAGATGATCGAACGTGTTATTTTTATGGATGCTTACATGCTTGATTGAATGCTCAATTGAATGTGCTATTTTGTTGATGCCCATATGTTTGATAAAATGCCTAAGTAGATGTGTTGTTTTATTGATGCTTACATGTTTGATAAAATGCTTAAGTAGGTGTTGCTTCTATTGATGCCCACATGTTCGATGAAATACTTAAATGATTGTGTAATAGAACATATGTTATAATTACGTAATATAGTGCTTAGTCCATAGTGATACTTATGATTGCTACAATGTTAGGTCATTTGGCTTACCATCCGAACTAAAGGGGTGGCCCAAGTTGGAGCGACCACCCTAGGTTTGTTTGATCGACTCAGGTTGAGCACGGACGACCGACAGTAGTTGGACTATACGGGCTGCTTGCACTTAATGCCGGTTGTGTCGTGGTTCTCCCAAGTCAATCAAATTAGTCCACTAGTCGACTAATCATATATGTTCATAATGTATGACATGACTAAATGGAATCTAAGATACCTCATTCCCAATGGATGTGTCCATTCATAATCGTTAGTGCGATACGATCCAACTAAGACTCATGAGCCGGGCATGGTGGTATGGGACACCGTATCTGACTTGTCGGCCTACGCTGGGGTGACGAGCCTCCCCGTAGTGACCAATGAGCGATTTAGACTCATGAGCCAGACATGGTGGTATAGGACATGGTCGATAGTTGCATGCTAGAGTACCGTTCGAACAACCCGGGCGTGAATGGAATTGGGTGACGAGTCCTTTTCTTTATGTGTTTTTTTATTTTATATGACAAGCCTACACCTCAGAACTGAGTGATCATACTCGGTTTGGGTGACGACCCATATCGGGTTGATCCTCATACATTTAGGTATAATACCGTACTTTTGAAATTATTGATTTGTGAGATAAATGGGTGACATCTAAATTTGGATCAAAGGACAATGGGAAGGAATCGCTATGTGCGGCAATGAGCCACGTGTTCTGAATTAGGCCTTGTGATATAACGTCGGTATCCTAGCTTCGCCAATATGCTAGATGAATTGAACTTAATAATTACTCGGCTAACATGATCATTCACCGCATTGCATTAGTTTAGAATGTGGCGAACAGGCGTGGTTGTCGCATGATGAGGAAGTATTGTCATTTGCAAAACAGGTGGTCAGAGTCGCATGTGAGGGAGAGTTGTTCAGAAAAGGCATGTATCATGTCATATCTTCATATGCATATTTAACAAGAGTATTTAGGAATTGTTTGTTTTTTGTTTATCATTAACTGCGCTAATTGTGTCGATAACATGTATAACTTAGAATTAATGGAACCAGTGAGTTAGCTACTCACTCCCCCTAGGAATGATGTTTTAAAACACCAACCAAACATATTATTAGTGTAGGCTCTATCAAGGCCTCCAGCGGGTAGGCTTAGATCGGCTTGTGCCACCACCGTTATGTTTTGGAAGAATTGGGTATAAATTGAAAGCTTTACACTTTAATAATCTTGAGTATGTATATTGTGGCTTGCATAATCCTCATTTTGGGTGATCATCACTACTGGAATTGTATTTTTAATTCTTAGCCCTATATTTCTGAATCTTTTGTTATCTCGACCTTGCTTTGGTTCCGCTAAATTAAATTGCGCAACTCTAATTATTCGTGTGCGAATTTAATGTGAATTAGAATAAAGACGTATATACATTTTATTAAGTTAACATCTGGGAACTCGGGACCGGAGTCTACGTGCTCGGGTGCCGATTTTCGGGGCTTTACAGAGTTTGAGATCCAAGCTCACTAAGACCTTGTGTAGGCCATCGACGGATGCAAATCGTGTAGACCTTGTGTAGGTTGTTAAAGTTTATGGTGAACCTAATTTAAAACAATTTGGATAGTGAAATCTGGCACACTCTAAGAGAGAGCGAGTCAGCCGGGAGTGAAGTAGGCACGTAGCTTAACCACTATACATCATGTGTGATGGGCTGAATGTTTTATACCTTATCTATTATATTTTGCTAAATAATATGAATGACTCTTTTTATTACAGCAAACATGTTTAACAGAATGCCTTAATGACGTTTTTACTATAGTATAGTTTACAAATCATATATTCATGTCTCTCTTAATATATATGAGTATTTACAAGTAAGTGAATTTACCTATATAGTTAAATATTTTAAAAAGTCATATTCACCCCCTCTAGGACATTAGTCATATATTTAAGCTTCGCTTTTAGTGACAAAAATGTAATTTCAAAACCCACTCAACTCACCAAATCAAATCCAATCAATTCAACCCAGTCAACTTAGTCAAACCCAGTCAAATCGCAGCTAATCTAGTGAATCCAATCAGCCTAAAACCATGCCCAACTTTAAGCCCGAATCCAAGCCCATTTGAAGCTCAAACTTAAGCTCATTACCATTTAGGACCACAATGAAGCAAAACCAAGTGAACAAGAGGGAATACGCCACCCCAGGAGCACCCCTGCAAAATTTGGGGTTGATTCATGCTCTGAGCGATGCCGAGAGTCTCGCCTGTAATGCGGATTTTTTTTTCCAAATTTTACAGGGATGTTAGGTAGGGTGATTACGTCATCTCTACAAAATTTAGGGCCGATCCATGAGGTGGGTAATGTCCAAATTACCACCCACCATGTGGCAGCTCTCCTGATTTAGTAGGAGAGGTTGAAACAAGTGTGGTAAGCCTTAGTTCCATTGAAAGTATGCAATAAAGAGAAAAGACTCTTCTGTCCACTCCTTTACAAAAAATCACACCTTTACTACCCCCATTAAGCAGTTAAGATTCCACCATGTGACAATCTCAAATCTTAACCCTTGGGCCCTTTCCAACCCGAAACATTCCCATCAATTATATATATATATATATATATATATATATAAATCAACCCCAGTGACTATAAATAGCCCCTCCCCTTTGATTCCAACACATCCCAGAAAATTTAAGAAACATCTCATAATTTCATCTTATCATAGCCTATCCATTTTCAACCCATCCCTCCACCAAGGAAAAGGGAGAGTAAGAGAAGAATAGTCCAGCCCAAGTCTGCCTAGCCAAGCCCTAACCTTAACAACTTAAGTCATAGAAAGGATGATCTGGTCTTAGGGTGTAATGACCTGAAAAATTTCGTGCAAAGACCCGAGTACTACCTCAAATTCTTTAGAAGTTAATTGTGGGTTAATCAGCGCTAAACTCAATTGTTTGTGAAATTAGCATCAATCACTTTAAATTTTATCTGCAGGACTCAAAACCTGTAGAATCGTTAGCGCTATGTTACCCTGAAATCTGGGATTTAACGCTAAATCCAGTTGCTCTCAGGAGTATTTGGAAACTTTGGATCGGACCTAGACCGCGCGTCGAAAGTCCGATAGCGATGATCTTAGACAATTATGGTCACCTTGTTGGGCTTGACCATCACCTCAAAAATCAAGTCCAGATGATGTCTTGGGTCGATTTATTTGAGTCCGGAGTAAAGAGTGTGAGAAAGCTGAGAAATTAAATATGATTTTATAAAATCTAAGTCGTGTCGCTTGCACGCTCATTTTAAGCTTTCTGACCGTTGGATTCTGACCCAATTTCACCCTCTGATTAGGGAAGATGGCCCAGACATGTCGTAGTGCTTGTGGACCTGATCGAGTTTCGGTGACCGTTGAATTGAGATTGGTCCGCCACGACTGATCTGTAAATTCGATCGGTACAAAACTCAATCTGACCTAGATCCATGGTCAGTGAGCTTAAGTCCGACCGCATGTGAAAAAAGGACCACCAGAAGCGCTCCATTGGATCGAGAGAGACCTGATTTGGTTATAACCTAAGTATATCTTGGCCCTGGGGCTATTTTCATCAATGTTAGGCCTATATAAAGACCTTAAAACCCTTACTCTCTATTCTATACGAATTTCCTAAACCCTAGCTAAGAGAGAGAGAAGAAAAGAGAGAGAAAGTGAGAGAGAAGTTGGTGAATCATCGTGAGATTCTTCCTTGTTACTCTGCAGCCCTAAACCGTCACTTCTGAATCGTTATTCCGGCGATTCTAAGTTCATTCTTGGGTAAGTCAATTAAAACCTAGTCTGTTTTAGAGCTTAGAATAGTCTATGTGTTGATTTAGCTCATTTTGATTCATGCCTTAGGTTATCTAGTCGCCGTTGACGAAGACTTATCGTCTGAATCAGATCGGCACGCTTTTTCTGGTTTAAGGTGCGGACTATATTCGTATAGGTTATGGTTTTCAAGGCTTTCAATGTCAGATAATGGTTTAGTATTGTTGTGGGTGTAATTTCACATGCCAAATGCGATGTTTATATTACGTTCCTGATATATTTGAGTTATATTGAGATTTGTGTATTTCTTGTGTATGTAGAAAGTATCGTATACATATAAAATACGAACATGTGTTTGCCATGATTAATTGTCGTGTACTTGTGCTAGTTGTATGTGTGTCAACTCCTTGGTAAAAGGAATTGTCCAAATGTGTGTTATCACCAACATATGTCATGTATGTTGGAATATGTAGTCTAAGTGTTTGTAGAAATGTCTGAATGATCTAATGTGTAATATATTATCCTATTTACAGGCGTTGAGAAGAGATTCTCAACTCTCCTATTGGTGTGTATGATTTCCTACATGCAATTTACATTCCTTGTTGGTTAAATTCAAGCATCTCTTATATGTACATTCATGTTAAGTTGATATTCATCAAATGCTCATATACTGTATGATTATGATTGTTGATTCATTACCGTTTGAATTGCTAGTATGAATATCTATTATACCTGAATATGTTTGGGACTATGAAATAATCCAAGAAATCGGTAACAGACCTTGAGTTCGTGGCCAAAGTTATTTTCACCACGTAGGACGTGTTTGACGAACCCGAGTCGTATTAGGGTTGTCGGCAGTGGTTTGGCCACACGGAGTGTTTGTGCACTCTATGTCGTTCAACTCAACGTGCGCTCGTGCTAGTCGAGTTCGTCAAGTAACCCGATTGTCCCGATGTATGTTCACCATATATGGACGCTATTGTTTGAATCTAGGGTACCAAACTTACCGATGCAATCTCGTTAACCATTGTACCTTGATCCGTTAAGACTCATGAGCCGGGCATGGTGGTATGGGACACCGTGGTCGAGCTGTCGGCCTACGTGGGGTGACAAGCCTCCCCGTAGTGACCAGTGAGCACACCAGACTCGTGAGCCGATTATGGTGGTATGGGACACTATATTCGCGTTGTCGGCCTACATTGATTGGTGAGGAGCCCTTTAAGGCGACAAGCCTTAGAGTTGTAACTAAGGTATGATAGGCGTGCATTGATTGGTGACGAGCCCTTTGCAGCGACCTAGAACCATATGAGCGTATGAGATTGTCTAGGTCTGACGACCCTAGAATGGATCACTGTGTGAAAATTGATATGAGGAAGGTACCTTAACTTTCCAATCCTGCTATATGAAAAAGACTAATAACAACTTGGTAATCATGTTCATACACCGCATTGCATGTGCGTAGGAGTCGTTGGCACTGCGGGAGGTTGTCATGCGTACTGTAAGATGAAGACGCGAGGGAGTGCAGGCGAGGGCATGCATCATTTCTTCATACATCCTTGCATTAACAAGAGTACTTAGGACATGTTTGATTGTATTGCCTTATCATTACTGCTTGATTGATTTGATATCATGTTAACTTTTACTGTATAGTTCCACTGAGTTGATCACTCACTCCCACATTCTGGGACGGTGTTTCAACACCAACCAGAGTCTATCTTAGATGCAGATGATGACGCGACCCCTGAGGCAAAGTAGGAGTACGAGGATGATGAGGACGCATTTTTTTTTAATGCAGTTCTCAGGCGGGTTCATGTGAGCCGTGTCCTGATCTAGGGGGAATTTTGGATTTTCTTTTGAAATAGATAATTTCATTTTGATACTTGTATTTTGAGACACACATGAATGTAATTATGACCTGGCAGAGCATACATATTACAGGGACTTGCACATGTACACATATATTTTTTTAAGTCTTCCGCTTGCGACTTCCACTTATCCCTGGATTATGTTTGCAGTTTGGCTTAATCTATTCCATGTTTTATGTACTCACACAAACAACATACATCCATCATTACATATGTTGCATAAGTAATGTTTTAGAACTCGGGAGCTGAGTTATGCTCGACCCCCGAATTTCAGGGCATTACATGGGTGTACACGAGTCAAACCGAGTCGAGCTTGGCACAGCTCAACTCGGCCCCGCCACTAACTGACCCCAACTCAAATTCGGCTTGACTCGGTCCTAAAATCTGACTGGCTAGCTCAGCTCAGTTTGGTCAGCTCAGGCCGATTCAAGCCAAATGCGCCTATGTAGCATTTTCACAAACACATGGACTGCACCTTCAAATTCTCATTGTATGTAAAATAGCAGCATCGGTTTTACAGGTATTTCATCAAACACTTTATATGCAACATCAATATCAAGAAAAAAGGGTATTTGTTTCATATACATGCCTTCCTTGCCACTAGTCGACACTTCGTTGAGTCATTTCATCAAACACTTGGTGAGCAACATCAATATCAAAGTAACCAAGTCACCTAGCTGTTTCGATCCTAGTTCAATTCGAGTTGGGGTTTAATTCGAGTTAAGTCAAGCTCGAACTTGGTTTGAAATTTTTTCGAGCACAAAAAATCAGCTCGACTCGGCTCGAACTTAATTTCGAACCGAGTCGAATCGAGCTTTTTTGAGTCGAGTCGAGTGAGCTAATCGAGCTAACTCAGTTCGTGTATAGCCCTACCTGGTCTAGTTGAGTCAATCTTTGTGACAAACACGTCCACCCCTTCATCGAGCCCTGATCAGTTTCATTCAAACCTACATTAACATTTTGCGCACCCATTCCTTTCTCAACCCATGCTGATCACATCCATCAACATTACTTATCATTTCACACTCAATCAACTCGAGTGTATGCCTGCGACTTGCCGATATATCGAATCTTACCCATCAAAAACTTGGGTCGACTGATTATTCTACCACTTCGGTAAGTAGGTGAGTCAGGGTAGATTTATCTAACCCCGGCTACCGCTTGGCGATGATGGTGCATTAACACTGCATTCATTACACACAATAGATCGTTAGAAACTCATATCTGGCATTTTCACTCAATCAACTCGAGCATATGCTTTGTGGCTTGTCGAGTTATCAAATCATGCCCATCAAATGCTCATGTTGATCGATTATTCTACTGTTTTGTCAAGGAGGTGAGTCAAGGTAGATTCATGTGACCTAGTCTACCATTTGTCAGCGATGGTGCATTAACACAACATTATACGCTACTTTGCATTACTTGTGCGCAAAAACTATTCTAAATTCCTAATAGCTCATATAATCTTGTGAAGAAGAGACCGTACAACTATATGAGCATATAGGGTACTTAATATCTTCCCTCTTTGTACATGGTCTAACTGACTATGAAAGCAGAGTAATTGGCTAGTGGCGACTCCAGTAAAACATAATACACACTACACTTTTAACAGATCACATACGCCTCTTAAAAAGGCACCATGTGAGTGCGACCCGCCCACGATCCAACATCCACAATCTCAATTATAAAGTTTTGATGAATCAATTATTAAGTTTATTGAAGTATGCATAATTTTGTTTTGAGTAAGCAAAACTTAAGTTTTCCCTCGTTGAAGATATTTGAAAGCTCCAAGACCTCTTTACGGTATACATATATGATCACACTACATGTACAATCTTCATACCAAATTTTCATGTTCTCGATTTATGTCGTTAAGGCTAGTGATATTCTTGACCGTGATTCGTCTCACTACGTGAAGATTAAATGTTTTAATGACTACCACAATTTAATATTAATAGTCTTAATTAACCAAACCATTAAAGCATTGCTCATATTATCCAACAAATATATTAATTAATCATATAAATATTTTCTTTAAAATCATAAAAACATATTTTACAAAATACTTTTTAAAAATAAATCATAAAAATTGAAAAAGGTGACCCAAGTAAGAGAATAAAAGGTTTATATAAGACAAGCCGCCTAGTTGATCAATAGTTTGAATCTACCTAAACGTTGGATATCATAATCGGGCGTACCAATGAGCCCCACTGGAGTTGCAATCAACCTTAAATTCGCGTGAGAAGTTATGCGCTTGAAATGTGACACACTTACGATCTTTGGATAGGCATGGAAACCTTGTACTAATCTTCAAAGGAGGAGTTTCAGTGGGTTATAAACTCCTCCATCTTACATCTCTATGTAAAAAAGGTTGGGTACCCAGTCTACATATCTGAATCTGTCCCGTCCGTTTTTACGGTGCGGAAGATCCCGATAACTGCCTTCTGTAATGGCTTCCCAAACAGGTATGCCTTCAATTGCTTGAACTCTACACTCGATACATAATTTGTTTCTTGAAATTCCTCAATTCTTAGTTAACAAATTTGTGGAATTGGAAACGATTGGAAGGGATCTCTATTTGATTTCTGGGTAGCATCTCTCCCTCAATCTCAGCTGGGTTGTAAACAAGCATTACTCAAATTTGAAAAAAAAAAAAAAAAAAACAGCCTATCAAACACGGTCAAAGCCGTTCCCATACAAGACCTACTTGACAAATGCCATATCCAACCAGATCCCAATCTGGGAGGAAGCCAAACGCAACATATTTCTCTTCCCACATACATATATACACATACATGAAAATGGTGTCATTGATGGGTCACCAAACGTCTGGAACACATGGTACACGAGTATTTCCTTTTTATCTTGAAATAGAAAGGGAGGAAACAAAACCGCCGTTGGCTCTCAACGTCCATGGCCTGCACAACCCCACCACAGTACGGACACGATCCTGACGCCTCCTGCCTGCCCACAACCCTCTCTTCCTTGTCGCAAACAAATACCAAACACATCTCTCTCTCTCTCTCTTCTTGATGACTTCTGGCTGCTGCTGTGAAGATGGGAAGACAGGCTGTTTTCAAAAGAAGTGAGCGTGTGATGTTTGGTGATCAAAACAAAGTCCCTGGAATTTTATAGAGAAGTCGGATGAAACAAGGAAAAGGTAAAGGATTCGCGCGAGGATATATCGGGTGGGGATTCGATTTCGCACGTTACAATTCGCTCGTGTGTTTGAGATCTCACCGTTTATCAGGTCTTTCCCAGCTTTAAAAAATGCCGGTATCATTCAGGGCTAAACTCCTACCTTAACATAGGAGAATTTAGAAAATGGTGATAACTAATTACTTTTCGCACGTGACACTGCGTACATCGATCGGGACCATCCAAACTGTGGGTCCCACTGTGGATGGGGCAGATTTAAGACAAACATAACGGTGGGCCCCATCGTTCTTGGGGATTCAAGAATCCCGTCGATCCCGTTTGCAGTCAATCTGCGCCCGTTGAAGAGACTCCACCGTCTTTAATTTTTTTAAATTTATATATTTTTTTTTTTTCTTTTTTTGGTTACACACGCGCACACACCCCCACACACTCACGCCGCAGCGGAATTTCACCACCCATGGATACTCGAACCCTTTAACCGGGTGTTGAAACTCGTGAGAGTCTACTACCGCAGCAAGAGTAAGGATCCACCGTCTTTAAATTGTGTGGAATATGCATTCTAGCCGTTGCTTAATGTTATATAACAATCCAGACGAAAACACCTGCCTAATTTTTTGCGTATGCTATATTTCATGGTGTGGCCCACGTTATGCGTGGAGCTGATTTCTCACAAGTGCACAGTATCGGAACAAGTGCTGCTCGTATCTTCACCATCCCAACGCACGAATATCTGGAGCTTTAGACTGAGGGTTGTTGAACACGCGTCCCTGCGCTGGCATGCGAAGTTCAGCATACCATGATGTTTTTGAGAAATCCACCCATCCATCAGTTTTTCGAGTTTATTTTAAGGGAAACGGATTGGCTACTCCCCTTGATGCCAACCCCGTGGCTGCTGTTCGGTGCTCTATCGCCTACCACGATGTATGTATTTAGTCTATTTTTACATATCATTTTAACGCTTTATCCTAAAAGTGAGAGGGATATAAACCTTTATCCACCATTTAAATACTCCTAAGGTCTACAGTATTGTTTATTTGACATCCCATATGTTGATTAGGTCATGCAAGCCCAGGTGAAGGTAAAAAACAAATATCAACTTGACCCAGGACTTTTATAGCCCTCAAAAAGTTAAAAACAAATACCAGCTTGGTCCAAAACTTTTATAGCCCCCAAAAGGTTTTTAATGATCGATGTTCATTCAACACTGTTTCCTATAATGTAGTCCACTTGAGATTGGGATATATTCATTTTTGGTCTCAGACCATAAAATAATGTTAAAAAATAAATGGACAACATGAATGAAATACATACATACTGGTGGGGCCAACGGAGCACCAACCACCAACCAATGGCCGGTGGCAAGGGGAGTAGCCCATCTGTTTCCTATTTTAAGAGATAGAGATAAAAAGTTAGATATATCCAAAACTAAAGTGGGTCACGCGATAGGATCCAGGTGAAATTCAAAGAGCACCGTCGAAACATTTGTATAGATACAAAAGTTTTGTGTAAGATTAATTTGTTTGTGTTTTCACTTCATCTAAGTGAGAATGACCTTATTAACAGTTTGGATGACATATAAACAGGCCTAAGAAGTTTTAACGGAGGCATTTCTTTTCCCGATTTTCCTTACCGGGTGGCCCACTTAGTTTCTACACTCTTTTTTTGTTGCATGTACTGAAATGATCTCTCAAGATGAATAGACAGAATTGATTTCTCGAAAAAATCATGGTAGCCCCACCTAGCATCCAGTGCAGGAGCTTCCTGCTTGAGGCTTTGTAGACTAAGTGAAAGATACTTGTTCCAACACTGGGGTCTTAGTATCGATCCCTGAGTGGCTAACGGTGAAGTGTCTGTTGTATTTTGTTTTAAAATAACATTAAAATTTGAATTTTTAAATTTTTGGTAATTTCCCTCCAATTTTGAAAAGTTGTAGTACTTTTGTGTTGTGGGTTTTGTCCCACATCGGATTTGAAAAGGTAAACTATCTTGTTTATAAGATAGTCTTTTTGCCTAGGGCTTGAGCCCCTTTCAGGGGGCATGTGAATTTGTCCTGTGGGGGGGCTATGCCAATAGTGCCATTAACCACACACGCGCGCGTGCGCCGAGCCCAAGTCCGAGTACGTGTGCGTGTGCGCGTGCGCGTGTGCGACGGGACGGGACGGGACGGGCTGGGCTGGGCTGGGCGCGGGCCCGGGTGCGGGTGTAGGTGCGGTGTGTGTGTACTTGCGTGGGTGTGTGTATGGATACTCGCAGGACTGTATGTGCAGGAGTGTACTCGCACTTGCGCCTTTTCGTTTTAAACCAGAGAGATGCGTCCCTTCCGGTTGGTCGCACCTGTTGGGTCTAAACCCAACGGACCTAACCTTTTGTAAAGGGTGCTTATGCACCACTTCGGAGTCTATATAAAGACTACCGATTCCAGTTTTAATATACGAAAAATTCTTCTCTTATAAAACGCTCTCTGATATTCGGTTTTAAGCAATTTTCTACTGAGTTCATCGCTGAGTCAACTCAGCACTTTCGGATTAAACTGCAAGTGGTTCGAGCCCGTGTACAGCTGGGACCGGGTCATAGTCGTTGTATCCTGGAGGTCGATTGCTCTGGAAACCTGTTGCACTTGGGACGCTGTCCAAGGGGAGCAAATTCGATTTCAAGCCGAGTGACTCAGTCACGCCTCGACTCATTCAATAAGTTCTTCTTTCTCAAAATTTATTTTCTTTTTTGGTTCTCGATTTTTAATAGTCTATTTAATTCAACTAAATATTCTAACATTCTTGAAATCGAAATTGTTGAATTACATAGACTATGGCTACAGTAACAGTAAATGTTTCTACTGAGTTAGCCAAAATCGAACCGTTCGCTGGACAATCATTTAAACGGTGGAAACAGAAACTGATGTTCGCTCTGACCACCCTGAAAGTTTCATACATTTTATCTGAATCATTTACTATAGATCCAGCAAATCAAACTGAAGTAACAGATGAAAATAATTATAAAAATTATATTCTAAACTCTTTATCCAACGAACTATATGACGTGTATGCTTCTTACGTGTCTGCCAAAGACATATGGACTGCTTTGGAAAAGAAATACATATTAGAAGATGCAAGCGCTAAGAAACATGCAATTGCCAATTTCCTTCATTATGAAATGACAGACGATATACCTGTCACAAATCAGATTCATGATTTTCAAAGTCTAGTTCATGAACTATCAACAGAAGGAATTAAGTTGGATGAAGTGTTTCTGTCAGGAGCACTAATAGAAAAGTTACCGCCCTCCTGGAAAGAATATAAGAATAGAATGAAACATAAAAAGAACGGTATTTCTTTGGAAACCACTATCGTACACATACGAATAGAGGAGGCCAATAGAATCAGAGACCAAAAAGAAAATAAAAATGAGATAGATTCAAAGGCGAATCTTGTGGAATCAAGTCGGGCAAATAATAAGAAAAATGGCAACTGTCATAACTGTGGCAAGCCTGGACATTATGCAAATGAATGCAGGCTCAAAAAGAAGAATGCAAACAATCAATTCAAGAAAAAATGAAACTGCTACAACTGTGAAAAGTCTGGGCATCATGTAAAAACCTGCAAGCTTAAGAAAAACAAAGATAAGCCGCAAGCTAATCTTACAGAAACAAGCAATGAGTCTGACATGATAGTAGCTGTGGTGTCAGAAGTCTTCCTTGTAAACAACTTGGAGTGGGTACTAGACACTGGTGCAACTAGGCACGTGTGCAAGGATCGTAGCATGTTTACCTCCTACCAAGTATCAGGAGATGATGAACAGGTGTTCATGGGTAATGCTAGAACGTCTCCAGTTGTAGGGAAAGGGAAAGTACTTCTGAAACTCACTTCTGGAAAGACTCTAATGTTGAATGATGTCCTACATGTGCCCGACATTAGAAGAAACTTAGTCTCTGGTTCACTCCTCAATAAGGCTGGTGTTAAGTTAGTATTTGATTCAGATAAGCTTGTAATGACTAAGAATGGAACTTTTGTTGGTAAGGGGTACTGTAGCGATGGTTTATTCATTATAAATGTATCCAATGATAATAATAAGAAGATATTCAGTTCTGTTTATATCGTTGAACCTTGTTATCTATGGCATAGTAGATTAGGTCATGTGAATATAACATCTTTAAAGAAAATGAAAAGATTAGGTTTATTACCTAATATATCTAATGAAGAATTTGACAAATGTGAAACATGTGTCGAATCAAAATTCATTAGAAAACCCTTTAAACAAATAGAAAGATCATCTGTTCTATTAGAGTTAATACACAGTGACTTAGGTGATTTTAGAAATCACATGTCTAGAGGTGGAAAAAGATATTACATAACTTTTGTAGATGATTACTCTAGGTTCACTAGAGTCTATCTATTAAGAAACAAAGATGAAGCTTTAGATGCTTTTTCTAAATACAAACTTGAAGTTGAAAATCAGTTAAATATAAAAATTAAAAGACTTAGAACAGATAGAGGAGGTGAATATGAATCTTCTCAATTTAGAGAATTATGTGAAAAGAATAGAATAGCTCACGAAACTACAGCTCCTTATACACCAGAACAGAATGGAATAGCAGAACGTAAGAATAGAACTCTAAAAGAGATGATGAATGCTATGTTAAATAGTTCAGGCTTACCCTCAAATATGTGGGGAGAAGCAATTCTATCTGCTTGTTATATTCTAAATAGGATTCCTTTTAAATCTTCTAAACAAACACCATATAAACTATGGAAGAATCATGTTCCTAATTACAAATATATTAAAGTGTGGGGGTGTCTTGCTAAAGTAGGATTACCTGAAAGTAAGAAAAGAAAGTTAGGTCCTAAAATGACCGACTGTGTATTTATAGGTTACGCACAAAATAGTGCGGCCTACAGGTTTCTAGTTTTAAAAACTAAGGATAATATTCTAGATCCTAATACAATTATAGAAGCTAGGGATGCAGAGTTCTTTGAGAACATATTCCCTATGAAATCTAAATCTATAGGAATAGAGGAAGCAATAAATGATGAGTTAGAATCTATTATATCTAATAACACTTGGGAAATTGTAGACCTACCACCTGGAAATAAACCAATAGGTTGTAAATGGGTGTTTAGAAAGAAACTAAAACCAGATGGGACTATTGATAAGTTTAAGGCTAGGTTGGTAGCGAAAGACTTCAAACAAAAAGAAGGAATAAATTACTTTGATACATACTCTCCTGTAACTAGAATTACAACTATCAGGGTCTTAATAGCGATAGCCTCCATATATAAACTGGTGGTACACTAAATGGACGTAAAGACAGCTTTCCAAAATGGAGACTTAGAAGAAGAAATATATATGGAACAACCTGAGGGTTATAAGATATCAGGAAAAGAAAATAAAGTATGTAGATTAATTAAATCATTATATGGTTTAAAACAGGCTCCTAAACAATGGCATGAAAAATTTGATGGTGTTTTCAAATCAAATGGTTATCATATAAATGATGTAGATAGATGTGTATATAGTAAAATTTCTGGAAATGATTATGTTATTATATGCCTTTATGTTGATGACATGCTTATTTTTGGAACTAATATTAAATTAGTTAATACAACTAAGAAATTCTTGTCATCTAAGTTTGACATGAAAGACTTAGGAGAGGCTAGTGTAATCTTGGGTATTGAAGTAACTAGAAAAAATGGTGTTATTATATTATCTCTATCTCATTACATTGAGAAGATATTGAGAAAGTTTAACCATTTTCACTGTTTACCTGTCAGTACTCCTTATGATTATAGTGTGACTCTCATGAAGAATACAGAAAATAGTGTGTCTCAATTGGAGTATTCTAGAATAATTGGTAGCCTTATGTATCTATCAAACTGCACTAGACCAGACATTACTTTTGCAGTAAGAAGGCTAAGTAGATATACACATAACCCTGGAAAAGAGCATTGGAATGTTTTGTCTAGGATTTTGAGATACCTAAAAGGCAGTATAGCCTATGGTTTACATTATAATGGTTTTCCTGCTGTATTAGAAGGATACAATGATGCTAACTGGATTAGTGATTCAGATGAGACAAAATCCACGAGTGGATATGTCTTCACTTTAGGTGGAGGAGCAGTCTCTTGGAAGTCTACCAAGCAGACATGTATCGCTCGGTCTACTATGGAATCCGAGTTTATTGCCTTAGAAAATGCATCCGAAGCCGAGTGACTTAGAAATCTTTTAGCTGATATACCATTGTGGCCAAAGCTTGTATCGGCTGTGTCTATTCATTGTGACTGTTAAGCAGCTATAGCAAAAGCAAAGAGTAAAATATATAATGAAAAAGGCAAATATATTAGACTCAGACACAATATAGTGAAACATATGTTGCGTGATGGAGTCATATCTATTGACTTTGTGAGGTTAGAAAAGAATCTAGCAGATCCTTTGACTAAAGAACTATCTAAAAGGTTAATCAATGATACATCGAAGGGAATGGGGCTGAGCCTAATATATGAGCTGCCAGTGTTGGTAATCCAACCTATACAAGTAGAGATCCTATGAGATAGGTTCAATGGGTAAACAACAAGACACGAGGTAGACGATTGTACTGAGTTGTATGAGCCCCTTCTATGGTGTACAGTGCGAGTAATAACGCAGAAGGATGAGTTGTTAGAACTCTTAATGAATCCATAGCCATATATTTGGTGGTGTATACAGTTGTTGCATACACTTGATGGAATTCACCTATATGGGTGTGGAGGTGGAGGCCGCTTCCTATGAGAATTTAAGCAAATTCTCTAGAGCACTCATGAAATCCAGGTAATGGTGTATGACCGAAACGCATCGAACCGCAGAATCACTTGCAGAGGAAGAGTTGTGTGAGTGGCATGTACTTGCGATCTACATTAAAAGGATTCAGGTTCAAGACTATGGTGTCACCTGATTCCTGTAGACATGTCTTGCTTACTCTAATGTCGGTTCAAGTCTATGGTGACACCAGCACCATTGCACAACTATTACGCTTTAATTCGAAAGGGTTTTATTTTAAAACATGTGGGGGATTGTTGTATTTTGTTTTAAAATAACATTAAAATTTAAATTTTCAAATTTTCGGTAATTTCCCTCCAATTTTGAAAAGTTGTAGTACTTTTGTATTGTGGGTTTTGTCCCACATCGGATTTGAAAAGGTAAACTATCTTGTTTATAAGATAGTCTTTTTGCCTAGGGCTTGAGCCCCTTTCAGGGGGCATGTGAATTTGGTCCTGTGGGGGGGCTATGCCTATAGCTCTAATCTATGCCATTAACCACACACGCGCGCGCGGCCGAGCGACGGGCTGGGCTGGGCTGGGCGCGGGCGCGGGTGCGGGTGCGGGTGCGGTGTGTGTGTACTCGCATGGGTGTGTGTATGGATATTCGTAGGACTGTATGTGCGGGAGTGTACTCGCACTTGCGCCTTTTCGTTTTAAACTCCAGTTGGTCGCACCTGTTGGGTTTAAACCCAACAGACCTAACCTTTTGTAAAGGGTGCTTATGCACCACTTCGGAGTCTATATAAAGACTACCGATTCCAGTTTTAATATACGAAAAATTCTTCTCTTATAAAACGCTCTCTGATATTCGGTTTTAAGCAATTTTCTACTGAGTTCATCGCTGAGTCAACTCAGCACTTTCGGATTAAACTGCAAGTGGTTCGAGCCCGTGTACAGTGAGTGCACCGCTGGGACCGGGTCATAGTCGTTGTATCCTGGAGGTCGATTGCTCTGGAAACCTGTTGCACTTGGGACGCTGTCCAAGGGGAGCAAATTCGATTTCAAGCCGAGTGACTCAGTCACGCCTCGACTCATTCAATAAGTTCTTCTTTCTCAAAATTTATTTTCTTTTTTGGTTCTCGATTTTTAATAGTCTATTTAATTCAACTAAATATTCTAACAGTGTCAACTTACAGTGGGGTATACAATATACTAACAAGCTAACAAAAAAATAAAAGCTTACTGCCCAAGGCTTCGGTAGGAAATCTAACCAGCAGTATCGATGGTCGGTGCTCTGTACGCCCATCACGATGATTGTGTTTCATCTACGCAGACCATCTACTTTCACACTTTTGCGGACCATTTCATGGAATGAGTCCAAAAATGAGTTAGATCCAAATTTCGAGTGGACCACATCACAGTAAACAACGTTGATTGAACATCCACCGTTAAAAACTTATTGAGAGCACAAAAGTTTTGGATCAACATGATATTCGTTTTTCTCTTCGTACAGGTTTTACGATCAAATCAACAGGTTGGATGTCAAATAAATATTACGGTAGACCCTAGGAGGTTTTCAATGGCAGACATTCAATCACTTATTTTCCTGTGCGTGGTCCACCTGAGACTTATATCTACCTTATTTTTAGGTTTAAGCCCTAAAATGATATGGAAAATTGGATGGACGGCTTCGATAAAACAAGTACATCATGGTGGGCCCACAGAGCACCGACAGACCAGTAGCCACTAGGTTACTGGCAGCGCCACTGGTCAAACCGCGTCCCTTGCGGGGACGGTTGAATCTGTTTTTCTCACCCGCACCACGTGGGCGCGTTTTCCTCCCGCTGTGACGCGTAAGCACGCACGCAAGCACTTTTAACGAGAGGTGGGCCCACTTTGTTTTTCTCGAGGGAAGAACTTTGATACTCTGGCCTGTGCGATGGATGATACACAGTCACTTAAAAATTACTTATAAATTACATAAATACCATAAAAGTAAGTCAAATTAAACTGTCCAAATTGTGACTCACAGTTTAGATGTATCAATAACCAAAAATTAAGCTTATTCGATTACTTTATTTTCAGATCGGTGGACAT
Organism: Magnolia sinica; assembly: GCF_029962835.1. Taxonomy (NCBI): domain Eukaryota; kingdom Viridiplantae; phylum Streptophyta; class Magnoliopsida; order Magnoliales; family Magnoliaceae; genus Magnolia; species Magnolia sinica. The sequence continues at coordinate 85,269,532 of NC_080582.1, forward strand.
TTATTGGACGGTTAAAATGAAAAAATTTCAAACTTCCTATCTTCACAAAAAAGCGTTCGTGAAGCAGAGGTTAAAATCGTATAAACAATCTTAATTTGGAGTTGGAACTTAGATACAGAGATTTCCACTATTTACTCCGATTAATTTGAGTTCACATGCGCCACCTGTACCATTTTAGAGTGCCCGTGTATTAAGATCATACTCTGGCAGAGTATCATATAACTCCCTTTTTTAAACCTTGTTTTGCCTGAGACTTTGAGGGCTTACCAGGGGAATAAAATTGAAGGGGCGAAAACTATGGACTTGGCGGGTACTTCCTGTTAGTATTATAAAAATATTAATTCGTTTTTAGTCATCTTGTTTGGCCAATGAGTAAAATATGCCATGTAGGTCTTACAATGGTAATTTTTTACTATAGAGTCGACCTACCACCAACTTTTTTTATTTGACTGAACAAAACTTATTTTACGAAACTAAATCTCTACTCGTATGGATAAACTAATAAAAATAAAAATACCTTTACTTTTTTCAGCTACTTTATCTTAAAATTCAGGGGTATTTTTGTCCAAAACTCTCTTTCTGTACCCTTAAAATCTACTTTGGTAACATAAGTTTTCAGGCGTCGAAATAAAAAAAGGCATAAGAGAGAAGAGTCTACGGTGCTAATTTTTTCCTCTTACAATAGTTATCATTAGAATTTTCATGAGCACTATAAAATTATTAATTCGTTTTTAGTCATCTTGTTTGGACAATGAGTAAAATATCTCATGAAGCTCCCACAAGAGTTGCTTTTTATGTTATACAGGAGAATTTAACTGTGTTTGCTTCTTGAAATCTAGTTGTTATTCAAACAATAGTTAAACTCCCAGGGTCATTTCGCACCATGGATTTGAGTGGATTTCAAATTCAAGGGGTTTCAAATCCCCTTCCAAGAAGAAAGCTTGAATTGTATCTAAAATCCTTCCAAGACTTGTATGTGTAACATGTGTATTACTAGGCTATTAATATATTGGACACATGGTCCCCTATGATATTCCCAAACAATTAGAATATCAATTGCATCAGTATTATTATTTTAATATGATGATTTGCCTCATTCAAACATTGTCCATGTAAATCAACGGTTAAAAATCGCTGGTTAATCACGTGGATGTGATTTTGTGCTTGTGGCTCATCCGAGACTAGGAATTTTATCATTTTCGGGTAAAATATATATTTCAACGGGATTATTACAACTATTATGTCAAATATTACATACTTACACTAATTAGAGATATTAAAGTTGATTTAGTAATTAAATTCAAACCCCTGTAAATACACTATACATAGCTACTTTTGAATTATAGGGGATTCTAAATACAAGGTGTTAAACACAACAAGAGGATTTCAAATCTAATGAGTTTCAAATCTGGGGGTTCCGAATCTAGAGGGTTCCAAGTCTACACTCCCAAATAGGCCCTTAAGCAATCCACATTTCTTTTATTATTGGACTGGACAAACAACCTTGCACGCCAATTTTAGTTATTTTAGAGTTTTAAGAGTTATGAATTCTTTTAAAGTCTCTATTGAGTTATCTAAGAGTGATTAATAAGTTTGAATTAAACATGTTTATATTATTTATAGTAAACTTTACTATTTTAGAGTTAAATTAGAAGCCATTGATGTACCTGCTTAGGGCCCCTTTGGATTATATTACATCATAGCAATTAGTGGAAATTTCATCATTAATTCTACCTTAAGCGTGTTTGGAAAAAATAAGAAAATAAATACTTAAACCTACTGAATTCCCTCGACGTTACGTCAGCCTAATCATAGATATCCCAAGAGAAATACATCTCACTACGGAGCGACTTGGCTAGCTAGTATCCCAAAACGAGCAATGTGGGTGGTACCCTAATTGTGGGCCCTACCTTGATGTGTGCGTTGTATATCTACGCCATTCATCTGGCCACGTAGACCCCACATGTCTGATTACATCTCCTTAGCATACGCCTGATCAGTCAAATCAGTAGAAAGTTTTGCATTTTAAATCTTAATTTATGCAAACACATACATTAGTTAGTCAAAATACATTGGCAACCACTATCAGTGTAATAGGTAAGGATTTCTTATTTGCAATATGTTACCACAGTAAGTGGTAATCCAAACAGGCCCTTGTATAAAGCACAACCAGTGCATTGTAGAGAATAGTTTATTTATTATTATCAATTGTATTCTTATTTTAGGGGTTTGTTTAGCTGTAAATTCAATGCTTATCTCATGCACTCACTGTCCAATAAATCGTCCTACTCAATGTGCCTGACTGGATTGGACAATTAAAAAAAACAACAATAACAAAACAAATCAAAACAAAAACAAAACAATACAAAAAGACAACTAAATGGAAATATAAAATTGAAATGGTTGGACAATCATGTGGAGCATATGATTTGGATGGTTTGAATTGAGTTTGGGTGTCCAATGGGTCAGGTTGTCCTCTGCAGTTCTCTATCCAATTATAGTTTGATTACTCTCTCTTGATCAACACAATGGTGGCCTTACATTTGGAGTCGCATAGGTACAAGTGGACAGCTTAACCCGTGGATCTAGACAAGTCCATTTGGTCAAGCCCAATCTTCATGGGCATGAAGTTAAAAAATCACATTGTTGATACTATTATAGCCGTCATATCTATATCTTTCGAAATGTATGACTAAGCCGGTATGTAGAAAACATATCTAATTGTCAATGCACTTAGAAATTGGATCCATGGCATATATTAAAGGGGTGTTTGGATTGTACGTTGCTTAAGATAAGCAATTTATTCCACAAGTAACTTATCTTAGTTTCTACTTATTAAGAAGATATATAAGTATGTTTGGCAAACAACAGCTTCTCCTCTCTTGGGTTATCCTGATGCCTTTCTCGGCAACTTATGAAAAATAGAAAAGTTAAAAGAAAATTAACTGTAGTGATTATGTATTTTATTTTTTTTTAAGTTACTTATAACTAATCATTAACCAAACTTACTTATTTGAAATAAGTCACTTATCTACTGTTGTAAGTAGAAGAGTAAGTTATTTGGTGCTATCCAAATGGGCCCTAAACTTAAATTGAAATTGGACCATTGGATATTTTGCATTTTTGATGGTCCAATAAATTTCCACCAAATTGACAATCAAACCTTGAATAGATGTAATTTTTTGTTGGTTGTTAATTTTCAAATATAATCAACGGTTTCACACAAAATAAAAAAGAATGACATTTGTTGGGGACAAAACATACAAGTCCGCAGACTCGGACTAAATGCCTCGGGCCACCAAAGGATGTGTCAAATCCGAGGAGTTATTCGCTAGACCGAGGCAAAGGTTGAGTCGGCCCCGACGGGTCGGTAGGGTCGTCAGTGTCTCGGGCATGCTTCGGGCGGACCTCTTTATCGGATCGACCGTCACAAGATGAAGCCGCACTCCGGATGTCTTGGGATAAGATTCCCGATCCCGAAGCTCACGGGATCGGATGAAGGCATGAGACGGGCACGATCCTGTTTCCGTGATCCCAGGAGAAGATTCCGTGATCCCAGGAGAAGATCTCGCGCACAATACCAGGAAGAGAATCCTCGTACGATTAAATGCCCCAGCAGCTATAAAAGAAGGGGGGGCCCTCACCTTGAGAGGTACGAAAACAAATTCCTCCAAAAGACTTTTCAATACTTTAAGACCCCGAGTCCAGGCCGGACTTTGGCATCGGAGGGTCCCCTGCGCTAGCCAGGGTCTCCTTTGTCCTTTTTCTGTGCAGGCATACAAGGATCCAGGAGGACGAACCAGATAATTGCATCAACAGTTTGGCGCCGTCTGTGGGAACGTGCAAAAAGCCATCCCGTACCTCTATATTGAGTCCAATGGTGATGACTAGAAGGACGGTCCCAGAAGAAGATTTGAATGAGAACGCGATTACAGGGCCACCCGGTCCAATCGCCGTTCCCACCCAGAACCCACCTAACAACCGCCGACGAGGGCGACCGGAACAAGCAACAATCAGCGGGGTCGCGACGATGGGCGGTTGGACAAGGAGGTTCAAGAAATCCGTTCTGATATGAATACGATGAAACCGAACGAATGTATCAGCAGCAAATGCAACCACTCCCGCATCCTCAAGGGGAGAGCGCGGCGGCGGCGGTTGATCCTCAACCTTCGGCGCGCAGTTTTTCCGGCCGAGCCAACCCCAAGGCGGGTCAGAACCATCTCCAGCGGACCAACGCTTCCCTGCCCCCGACCGATCTTCGGCACGAAATAGAACGAAGAAGGCGCAATCGCCCTTCCATGGAAGGCACGGCAGAGAGCAGCGAACCTTGGAAAGCCGACATTCAAAATTTCAAAAAGAAGTGCGGGAAGAGATGGCAAAAGAGATGGCGGACATAAAGCACGGCCGGAATGTATATTCAACCGGGTCCGACGCGAAAGCGTCCCCCTTTGTGGACTCGGTAATGAAAGCCCGATTGCCCGAGAGGTTTCGATTACCTCAAATCACTCCTTTCACCGGCAAGACCGACCCGACCGAGCATATTGAGTGCTTCAGAACCTATATGGAACTCCATGATGCCTCGGATGCAGTAATGTGTCGGGCCTTTTCTCTTACATTGACTGATGTAGCTCGACTGTGGTTCAAACAGCTGAAGCCAAAATCCATCAGTTCATTCGTTGAGCTAAGCAACGCCTTCCTCACCAACTTCATCGGCGGAAAGAAAAAATTAAAGCCCCCGGCACATCTGAAGCGTAGTTCAGAAGCAGGAGAGCTATTGAAAGATTACATCAAGCGTTTTAATTTCGAATCCCTTCAAGTTCGGAAACATTCTGAAGAATCGGCCCTCAATGCACTCATGCAAGGAGTTAGGGATAAGCCATTCCTGGCATCTCTAGACAAAACTCCGCCCGATACTCTGGCAGAATTTATGTCACGGTCCGATAAATATGCCAACGCTGAGGAAGCGCGAATCCTGCGTGAAACCAAAACCTCGGCCAAAGAGTCGGCCCGAAAAGAAGCCGACTCGGCCGGGGGAAGGAAACGCAAAGAGGATCAAGCACGTGACGAGCGAAGGTCAGGAAAACGGCCGGATCGAACATTTTCCACATATACTCCCCGGAATAAGACTCGGGAAGAGGTCCTGATGGAAATAAAAAACGGCTTTGTCAGCTGGCCCAGTAAGCTCAGGAGTAATCCTAATCGGCGGGATAAGGATAAGGACTGCCATTATCATCGCGATCACGGGCATAACACACGTGATTGCCGTCACTTAAAAGAAGAGATCGACAGACTCATAAAAGACGACCGACTGAGAGAACATATGGTCAAAGCTGGGGCATCCGAGGCGCGCCCGACCGAGAGTCAACCTATGGAAGAAATCCGGACGATTATAGGCGGTTCACACTGTGGGGGCGACTCAAACACCGCGCGACGGACTCACGCACGAAAACTTAGTCAGCCTCAGTCCGAGCTCATGATTATAGATCGGCCATCAAAGGAGAAGAAAAGAGAAAGATATTGCATCTCGTTCACAGAAGAAGATGCCCGAGGCATCTATCACCCCCACGATGACGCATTGATTGTCACCCTGACTATCGCTAACCGAAAGGTGTTTCGAATACTCGCGATACGGGGTCATCCGCAGACGTGTTATTTACCCAGGGTTCGACAAAATGGGGATCGAACGATCCACACTGCCAATTCGGACCCCGTTGATCGGTTTTTCCGAAGGCTGCCTGAAGGAACTGTCTCATTACCACTCACCGCTGGCAATGCCCCACATCAGACGATGATGATGGTTGCTGGTCGTCGATCAACCCTCGGTATACAATGCGATACTCGCCGACCTTCATTGAGTCTCCTCCAGGCGTGGTATCCACATACCATCTTACAATGAAATTCCCGACCGAGTCGAGTGTAGGAATCGAGGAGACCAGCAAGACGCAAGGCGATGTTACATGATACCGTAAAAGGAGCCGCCGACAAGATTCCGACCAACATATTAACAATCGAATCTTTGGCCTCTGGGCGAGAATTATGAACGAGGACAACGGTCGAAGATCTTGTCTCAATCGCCTTAGTCGAAACAGATGGATCCAAGACGGGCGAATTGGCTCATCTCTGCAGTCCCCTTTGAGAGAAAAGCTGATCGCCTTGCTCCGAGAATACGCCGACGTATTCGCTTGGAATCATGAAGATATGCAAGGGATCGACCCCTCCGTGGTGACTCACCGGCTTAACGTCGATCCGTCATATCGACCGATCCGACAGAAGCGACGACCGCTTGGCCCTGAACGATACGCCATCATCGAGAAAGAAGTCAACAAACTACTCCAGGCTAATTTCATAGAAGAAATACACTATCCAGAGTGGGTCGCGAATGTCGTGCTTGTGAAGAAGTCCAACGGGAAATGGCGAGTCTGTATTGATTATACCGACTTGAATAAAGCCTGCCCCAAAGATAGCTTTCCGCTTCCGAGGATAGACCAGCTAGTAGATAGTACAGCCGGACATGAGCTCCTTAGCTTCATGGATGCTTATTCAGGATATAATCAAATTGTAATGCATCAAACAGATAAATCAAAAACTACCTTTGTCACCGACAAAGGCCTTTATTGTTACCGAGTGATGCCATTTGGTCTGAAGAATGGTGCAACTTATCAAAGGTTAGTTAACAAAATTTTTGCTCGACTTATAGGCCGAACCATGGAGGTATACATCGACGACATGCATGTCAAGAGCATACACGCGGCGGATCATGTGAATGATTTGGAAGAAATGTTTCTAATCCTACGAAAGTTTCCGGATGAAGCTCAATCCAAGTAAATGTGCTTTTGGAGTAGGCTCCGGAAAATTCCTCGGTTTCTTAGTCAATCGAGGAATAGAGGCAAACCCCGAGAAGATAAAGGCTCTGATTGATATGGAATCCCCCAAAACCATTAAGGACGTCCAAAGATTGACCGGACGAGTCGCAACACTTAATCGATTCCTGTCCAGAGCTACGGATAAATGTCTCCCTTTCTTCAATCAATTGAAAGGGAGACAAGCGATGGGTTGGACGGAAGAGTGTGAAGCAGCATTCCAGCAATTAAAATCATATCTCGGTTCTGCACCTCTCTTATCAAAACCCGAACCAGGGGAGTCGTTGCTCCTCTACCTCGCCGTGTCCGAGGCAGCTGTTAGCTCGGCTTTGATACGAGAATCTGAAGGAAAGCAACTGCCGGTTTACTATGTCAGCAAAGCATTACTGCCGGCAGAAACAAGATACCCAAGCTTGGAGAAAGTTGCCTTGGCTTTAATAACTTCATCTCGGCGGCTTAGGCCGTATTTCCATGCCCACACCATCATTGTAATGACCGACCTTCCGCTTCGCCAGGTACTTCCGGCCGACTCACCAAATGGGCTATCGAACTGAGTGAGTTTGATATTCAATACCGACCAAAGGCAGCAATCAAAGGGCAAGCCGTAGCTGATTTTATCGCCGAAGGAACACCTTCAACCGAACTCTCAGGGAACGATACGCCGAAGGTCGATGCAGTGCCCGCCTCGACCGCTTCCCCTTGCCCTATTCCATGGAATCTGTATGTCGACGGTTCTTCCAACTCGAAGGCCAGTGGGGCTGGGGTAGTCCCCGATCATACCTATATACAGTATGCCTTACGACTTGGATTTCAAGCGTCGAACAATACGGCGGAATATGAAGCGTTGTTACTCGGCCTCCGACTCGCCGCTAGCATGGAGGTCACGCACCTAAGCGTTTTCAGCGACTCTCAGTAGTTATCAGTGTATACTAGACACGGAAAGACCGGCTAAGGGCTTACATGGAGAAAGCGAAAGAACTTATCAACAGATTTCAATTCTGTCGTGTAACTCGGATACCTCGTACGGAAAACAGCAAAGCCGATTTGCTAGCAAAGCTCGCCTCGCCCGAAGAAGATGTTCCCACAGACGGCGCCAAACTGTTGATAAACCAAGTATAGACGAACCAATTAGCGAGGCCGTCAATACAATCGACTCGGACCCATCCTGGATTGATCCAATCCGCCAATTCCTGGCCGAAGGAAAGTTGCCAGAGGATCGCACCGAGGCCCGGAATTAAGATTCGAGCCTCCCGTTATACCATACTCAACGGAACCCTCTACAAGAAAGGTTACTACGCCCCGTTGCTGCGGTGCCTCAAACCCACCGAGGCAAACTATGTGTTACGGGAAATTCATGAAGGAATCTGCGGAAACCACTCTGGAGGGCGATCCCTCGCACAGGGATACTACTGGCCCACTATCCAACACGACGCTCGTGAACTCGTTCAAAAATGCGACAGATGCCAACGGTTTGCGGCAATTCCGAGGCAAGCACCCGAGGCACTGACGCCGATGAGTGGTCCCTGGCCTTTCGCACAATGGGGCATCGACCTCATAGGACCGCTCCCTATGGGAAAAGGGCAGACCAAGTTTGCTGTGGTAGCAGTGGACTATTTTACGAAGTGGGCCGAGGCGGAACCATTAGCCAGAATAACCGAGCAGAAGATCACCGAGTTTGTATGGAAAAACATTATCTGCCGATTAGGACCACGTACCATTGTCACAGACAATGGAAGGCAATTTGATAATAGGAGCTTTCGTGAGATGTGCAAGAACCTCGGGATCAGGAATATTTATTCATCACCGCATCACCCTCAAACCAACGGACAAGTCGAGGCAGTTAACAAGATTATCAAGCAACATCTTCGGACCAAGCTTGGCCGGGCCAAAGGAGCATGGGCCAAAGAGCTCCCGAAAATTCTTTGGGCTTACCGAACTACAACCCGAACGGCCACAGGAGAAACCCCGTTTTCACTCGCTTACGGCTCGGAAGCAGTCACTCCCGTTGAAATCGGATTACCTTCGGCTCGAATCACCTTATTCAATGCAGAAGAGAATGAAGAACTCCTTGCACTCGGACTCGACCTTCTGGACGAACAAAGGGAAAGGGCGAGGCTGCGCACGGAGGCTCGACAACGACAAGTGACTCGGTTCTACAATACCCGAGTTAAGATTAGAAGATTCCGAAGGGGAGATATGGTTCTTCGGAAAGTGTTTTCCAACACTAAGGAGTTTGGGTCGGGTACACTGGGACCCAATTGGGAAGGACCCTATATCGTCTCGGGCACCATTAGACCAGGAACATATCGGCTGGAAGACATAAACTGAGAGTCATTGCCTCATCCAAGGAACGCCGAACACCTCAAGGTCTACTATCCTTAGCTTACTATTTGATGTTTAAAGACATGCTTTTTCATTCGTCCGAATACGTGTAAGTACAAAAGCAACCGAATACATCGGAGCAAAAAAAACCAAAGTCTTCATGCGTCGGCCCCGTCCCCGGCAGTTGTGTCTTCAGCGGCGGCGTCCGGATTCTCGGACTCTGAGGCTGCCTCGCCTTCGACTTCTGAAAGGTCAAGGTCAGGAAAAGACTTCTTTATATCCTTGACGCATTCCAGATATCCGCTCTGGAACAGGCGATCCCTCTCGTCCTCAAACTCGGCCGACTCAAGGAATGCTTGGACGGCCTGGTCCCTAGCCGTCTCGGCCTCCCGAGTCTTCTCCTCGGCCTGCTGAATGCGCTCCGCCGCCTCAAGCTTAGCCCGAGCTAAGTCATCCGCGCACGAAGCATGGACTGCCAGAACTCGCTGATTCTCCTCTTCGGCTTTGGAGAGTCGAACCAGTGCCTGAGCGACCTCTGCCTTCGCTTCGTCCAGGGCCCTTCTGGAAGAAGCCGCCTCTGCCCTCGCGTCTTCGGCAGCTTTCCGAGCAAGAGACGCCTCGCCTGTCAGGACGCCGACCCGGATCTCGGCCTCAGACAGAAGAGCCTGCAGCCGATGAGTTGATAGCTCCTGGGGCCTTGATTAAGCAAGGAGTGAGTTCAAAAAGCATCCGGGTAGCGTGGACGACGGGGCGTTGTAGAGTTTCACGAACTCTCTTTCACACCCATGGGCCAGGGCCCAAGGAACCATCCCCGACACCACTTGTTGCAGGATTGACGGCCCCTCCTGGTTCGTCTCTTCCCCTCGGGAGGACGCAGTCCTCGTCTCTTCCTCCCCCCTTGAGGTCGTGGCCCCGGTCTCTCCTTCCCGACTCGGCACCGTCGTCTCAACGCGTGCCGACTGAGGCTCCGAAGCAGCAATCGCCGTCTCTTCCGCCCTTTCGTCCGGGTCGGGAATCACGACGACCGGAGGGGCAGAAGAGCTCGCTGGCTCTTTCTCCTTCCGCGGCACCCTTTGCCTCTTCGGGGGCCGAGGCTCTGAAAGAAGAACTGACCGTGGAGGAGCCTTCAACTTCGTGACTGGTCTAAGGGCAGGACGAGCTCCAGTCATCTCCGGTTCGGGGACAATCCTTAGGTTGGGACGAGCTTCGGGCAGATCTGCAGAAACAAAAAAAAAGGAGGGGCAAGGCGAAGTAAGTCGGCGGAAATTTGAAAAGTCAGAAGATTCGTTCTTAATTACCTGTAACTTCCGAGTCCAGACCTGCAAGGTGAAGGCGCTCCTGCAGAAGCACCTTCCAAGACCTGTCCCTTGGATCCAACGACTTCAACTCTTTGATCCGAGCCGAGGCAGAGCTGCCGAGCTAGGGCGGTATACGAAAACCTTGAGCCCGCAAGAAAAAAAAAAAAAAAAAAAAAAAATGAAAAAGGGCGAGGGAGAGAAGACCCAAGCCCTGCTCTCTGAAATGTCCGAGGGACACGAGCCTCGCAAGACCCGGACTCTCCGTCTCCCATCGACCACATGCCCAAAACCAACGCTCTTTCCAATGTTTGTTGGAAGTGGGAGGGTCGGTATCAGTGAACCGCCTCCGCCTCGCCAAGCAGCAAAGACGTAGAAGCCAGAGTAGTTCGGATTTACCCGCACTTGGTACAGGTGGAGAAACTCGTCGACTGTAAGCGGTGGCTGTTCCATCTCAGCCCACAACACCGCACATCCGAGTAAGTTCCTCCACCCATTCGGGACTATCCGCCCGGGCAATCGATGCGAGATAAAACTCCCTGACGATGGTCCAAGGGGCGACGCAAGCCGCACCGCATCGATACTTGGTAAATTCGCGCCCGCAGGAGGGTGATCTGGCAGTCATTCGGGCAGGAAGATACGTGATGACCGACTCGGGGATATGATACCCGACTCGAATTCTGTCCATCAGTCAAGACCGAAGGAACCGGACCGCTTAAATCTTCCCCCGATTCTTCCCCTTCTGCGCCGACTCACTCACAGGAGCAAGATCAGGGGTTCCTTCGGCTATTAAAATTTCATCTTCTTCCTCTTCATCTTCCTCCATGTCCCTTGGTAAGTTGGGCCTCCCAGGGCGGGTTAATAAGGATGACCCGCCACGAAGGAACGACGAAGCAGGGCGCTCACGCCGATCGTCTGGATGACTCTCTCAGCATACAAGGCTTGGCATCCACCGCTATCTCCGTTAGTTAAGAGGCGATTCCGCAACGTTCCAAAACCGTTGCGCTTCGCCTTCGGAAACTCCCACCTGTGGGCTTTGAGAACTCCTATCCGCCATTATTTATTATGTAATAAAGAGGAAGGAGAAACTCACCGAAGGGAGAAAGGAAAACGCGGAAAGAAGTGCCGACGATAAAGAGAGAAGAAAGGAAGGAGAAATGAAAGGTTCGACAAATCCCAGGGAAAAGCAGAGCGATTGAATGGCTAATGAGAGAAAAGTTCAAGTGCGGTGACCCCGATCGTTTCATAAGTTGTCGCCTACGGCGGAGACATTAATGGGGAAAATGATTCGACGCCCGCATCGATTCCCCACTCGACACTGTCGAGCTTCGCCGACTAGCAACAATAATAGCTTGTACTACGTGTCCAATCCTCATTGGCGGGACCTGCGATTTGATGGCCGACGGCGCATACGATGTCAGAAGCTGAACCGTCCCCATCAAAGGTCTCAATGAATGCGCTTAACGACTACTTCTCGTCTCGGACTAAGTTATGAACCGACTCAGCACTCGCTACTCCTCAGTGTCATATGAAAACACTCGGAGTAAGGGGGCTTACTGTTGGGGACAAAACATACAAGTCCGCAGACTCGGACTAAATGCCTCGGGCCACCAAAGGATGTGTCAAATCCGAGGAGTTATTCGCTAGACCGAGGCAAAGGTTGAGTCGGCCCCGACGGGTCGGCAGGGTCGTCAGTGTCTCGGGCATGCTTCGGGCGGACCTCTTTATCGGATCGACCGTCACAAGATGAAGCCGCACTCCGGATGTCTTGGGATAAGATTCCCGATCCCGAAGCTCACGGGATCGGATGAAGGCATGAGACGAGCACGATCCTGTTTCCGTGATCCCAGGAGAAGATTCCGTGATCCCAGGAGAAGATCTCGCGCACAATACCAGGAAGAGAATCCTCGTACGATTAAATGCCCCAGCAGCTATAAAAGAAGGGGGGGCCCTCACCTTGAGAGGTACGAAAACAAATTCCTCCAAAAGACTTTTCAATACTTTAAGACCCCGAGTCCAGGCCTGACTTTGGCATCGGAGGGTCCCCTGCGCTAGCCAGGGTCTCCTTTGTCCTTTTTCTGTGCAGGCATACAAGGATCCAGGAGGACGAACCAGATAATTGCATCAACAACATTTGTGTGTGCCTTTGCGACAGTCACGTGCTCATTTTCAACTAAAAATTAACTAAATGAAAGTACTTGCATAACTAATAAAGTTGGGAGATGAATGAAGGAGAGAGGTAATGAGCCTCTCTACCACCAGAATGTGTGGTCAATAATTTTGATAGTTTAAAGAGGTGCACTATAATAGTACCGGTACTGCCATATCTTCTAGTGTTATCGAGCTGTTGTGGATCCACTTGATATTCGAACTCCATCCAACCAGTCCATTAGATGCATCCCTCACCTTTGGCCTGAAATCCAAAAATTAGATTGATTCAAAACTTAGGTGGGCCACCCTACAAGAACCATTCAATAAGAGACACCCACCTAATTGGGACCCACCATCTTATGTATATGGAATTCAGGTCATCTAGATCCTTCGGAGTTCAGACAGGCTTGAATGAAAAGACATGCCAAAATTAATGAAGGTTTACGACTCCGGTGGGCCTTAGTTAAAAGCAAGGGCAACCGTCCCCTCCCAACTATTAGGGCGCGTTTGGTTAGTAAGTTACTTAAGACACAAGTAGCTTATGGTAGTTTTTACTTATTAAGAAGATAAGTATGTTGGGCAAACAACAAACTTGTCAGCATCTCCTCTCTTTTGTCTCTCCAAAAGCCTTTCTTCATCACTTATAAAAAGTAGAAAAGCTTTTTAAAAAATAACTAAAGTGATTATGTACTTTTAGATAATAATAATAAAAAAGTTACTTATAACTAATCATAAACCAAACTTATATGAAATAAGTCACTTATGTACTATTGTATGTAGAAAAAGTAACTTATTTGGTGGTATCCAAATGGATCGTTGATGTTGTGGGCCAATTCATGAATTGAGCTGATTTTAGGGCTTCAAGTAGTACCACTAAATTGTCTCCAATTTAAATTGCTTATGCTAGGGATGTGGCACATGTAATAAACGTGGAGAAGAAAGAGAGGTATTGTTATCAATTTGGGAGCGTGGATTTGAAACCCCCTGGATTCGGAACCCCCAGGATTGGAAACCCCCTGAACTGGCAATCCTCCCAGTGTGTTTGGCACCCTAGAGTGTGAATCAACTTTGATTCAAAAATACCTATGCATGGTATATTTACAGGGGTTTGAATTTAATTACTAAATCAACTTTAAATCCCTAATTAGTGAGATATATAATTTTTGACTCTATGGTTGTGATATGCCCCCTGAAATATATGTTTTGCCTGAAAATGATGAAATTCCAAGTCTCGGATGGACCGCAAGCACAAGATCTTGTTTGAGCGACTAACCAACAATTTGTAATCATTGATTAATATGGACAATGTTTGGACGGTGCTGATCATCATTAGTGGGCCATGTGCCCAATATAATGATAATGTACAGTGACACACATGTTACACCTGCAACTATTGAAATGATTTTAGGTGTAATCCAAGCTCTCACCATGGATTGCAAACCCCCTCAAAGAGGGGATTAGAAACTCCTTGGATTTGAAACCCCCAATTACTTTATACTCCCAAACAACCAAAGGGATTTGAAACCCCCTCCAATCCACAGTGCCAAACGACCCCTAAAGGTAGATCACCTTTATTAGACGAATGTCCTACTTCAAAAGTCCCACGTGCTAGTGCGCTATGGCAACTTTAAAAGATTTTTTAAAAATAAAATATTTCAAAATTTAGATTTTTTCTCCTGTTTTTTTTTTTTTTTTTTTTTTGAAATGTATTTTGCCTTTTTTATCTCTTGTCTCACATTAGAAAAGACCAAAGAAAAATTCAAATGTATAAGAGAGTAGTTTTGCACGAGGCTTGAGCCCCTTCTCAGGAGGCAAGTGAATTTGGTCTGATGGATAGGATATGTCATTAGCCCAAACCTATGTCATTAACCATGCACGAGTGCGTGCCAAGCCTTGTCGTGTAGGGCTATGAACGTGCATGCACACGCGCGCTGCGCTACGCCGGTCTGGGTCTGGGTCTATGTGGGGACTTAGAGTACACTCACACTAATAGTTTGTTCCGAGCTTCGCGAGTAAACTCGCACCATTTGGTTTCGTGAATTTCAAACAAGAGACACGTCTAGTTAAGTAGTCGGACCAGTTGGGTTTAAACCCAATGGACCTAATGCATTTTCGTGGTTTATAAATAGATCAACTTTAATCCGTTTTTATTCACTAGAAAATCAATGATTTCTCTCTCTATTTCTTCAAAATTTATCTCTAATTCAGTATTGTTTTGTCAACTCACTTCGGTTTAAGTTATGTAGATGGTTCGAGCCCGTGTATAGCAAGTACACCGTTGGGACCAGGCCATAGTCGTTAAATCCTAGAGGCCAACTGTCAAAGATTCCTATTACACTTGAGACATGGTTCAAGGAGGGAAATTTTGATTTCAAGCACAACTTGACACATTACAATTCCCTTCAAAGAAGCCTCCACTTGCTCTGATTATTTATTGTAGTTGGCTGGATCTACAGAAATTATTACGGAAGTGAGATAGGTTGGGAGTTTGAGAATCAGACCTTCTTCCCATCCCAAACTGACGCAGGGGATGGACGTGATGAGGTTAATCACCGTCTTCATCAAGAGGATAACTACTCCGAATCCACGAAGCTTCTCTGGACCCCTCACGAAGATACCTCGAATTCACGAGGGAACATAAGAAAATAGAAATAAATTCTAGAAAATTCGAATCCACGAGAGAACATAAGAAAATAAAATTAAATTCTAGAAAATTTGAAATTTCATGAGTAGATTAAAAAAAATGAATTTACAATCCTTTAAATAGTGATACCAAACCTCTGAATAAGTTTCAGAATCAAAATCTAACTCAAACTCCCTAAAATTCGTAACTTACTATAAATAATATATTTATTATTTATAGTAAATGTCCTATCGAGCTTAACCACATTATTCTCCTAATTTTTATAAGTACTTTTCATGTTGGACGCAACTCCTAAAGCTCAAAGGATGAAGAGTTATAATCAAATTAAAATTTACCATGAATAGTAAAAACGGAAATAAAATTAATTTTCGACCATCAATCTGATGGAATCTCACAAATTTGGCATGGGCAACCCGGCTATGCCAGGTTGGTTGGCTAGAGTAGCTTTTGCTATACCTAAATCATATATGGTACGTTGAGTAACTCATTCCGGTTTGCGAGATACGTCTCTTGCAAGGTTCTGATAGTCCAAATTACCTCCACCTTCGATCGGACCTTCTCTGGTCCATCTTGGACATGATACTATCCACGACCTGCTCTACATCACAAACTCGATCTATAGTAGAATCCCAACTGGCCAAAGGCACTTAAGGCAAGGCCATGATCAATAAAAGGGGCAATCACCCTCTACCTACTTCCATCGGGACTTCATTCCACAACCTGAGAGAAGTGGACAGCCATGAAGAGAAAGATGTTGAATGGTGGACAACCATCTCAACTTTTTCCAAGGCCTATTTGAGTGTCCAATCCACAATTTTTGGATTGACATCCCCAATTTAGCCAAGGCAACAAATGTATATATTGGATTTAATATAGTTATCACAATAAACTCCATGGAGCCACCTTCACAGGGTTCAGTAGAACTTGTGGGCTACACGCAAAAAGTAAGAGAGTAGTACTGTCTACTTGTAAGAAGCCATGAAATTGAAGCCCAGAAAAAAAAAAAAAAAAAGCCCTTTAGAAATGCTCCTCTCACTAATGCAAGAGTATAATCATAAAATTGTGATGCTTGAATTTGAGCCATTGTAGGATTTTCACAAGTGAAATCCAAACTCAAACTGTTTGACCTACAATGACGATATTTATAAAAATGTCCAAAAGCTAGCCATGTAATATAAAGATCAGGCTGTAATATGAGATTTTCAATTTGACCTAAGAAGAAAGGGAGAGATTTGGAGAGTAGGACAGTCATTGGGCTCATGGGCTCTTAGGCTTTCTCTCTCTTTCGTCTCTCCTAAAGTCTCTCTTCAGAAACTCATGAAAAGTACAAAAGTCAAAAAAAAATAATTGAAATTATTAAAAACTTTTAATTTTTATAAAATTTACTAAAAACTAATCACTTATCTACTATTGTAAGTAGAAAAATTAACTTATTTGGTGGTATCCAAATGGGCTCTTAATATCTTTTAGAGTTTTATTGAAGTTGACAAGTAGGTTATTTACTAGATATATTTAACTTCCTAATAAGTAGAAGCTAAAATAAGTTACTGGTGAGTTGTGACATAAGCAACTTACGATCCAAATGGGCCGTTAGTGACTTTACATTGAAATTGCAAATTGTTTTTACTAGGCCCTAAAATAACTTAAAATTTCTTTATTTTTTTCACATTTAGCATGTGCGAGTAGCTGCTCATGGTCACATAAAGGTAAGGCATCAGCAATACTTTGGATTTTCTTTTGAAAATTAGCTGGGATTGAAGTAGTCAAGCGGATTTTGGGCTGAAATTGCGTAATATATGTGGCTGCCCGTTGACAACCTAAGCAAAGAGAAAAGGTAGGCGCATAGAAAATAGTAAGATAGCCTGAGGAATTCCTGAAATGACAAAAATGATTTATATTTATAACTCTCACGTTTTAAATACCCAACTGCCCTGACCTGGATTAATTTAGAATCCTCCATTTGTCATTTTGAAAATGGTTCAAAGCTGCCGGCGTTATACAGTGATGCAGGCCGACAACCTCCCAAAGCCTTTCTCAGGAACCTGAAATGGGATGTTCAGTGTGGCCCACTGTGATGTTTGTTAGAAATCCACTCAGTTCATCCATTTTGCAAGCTCATTTTAGGAGATGTGATTAAAAAATTGAAGATGATCCAAAGCTCAAGTGGGCCATACGAGATTAAACAACGTGGATTTCATGACCACCACTGAAACATTCATGTGGCCACAAAACTTCTGTAACAGGCTAGTTTTATTTTTTATTTTTTACTTTTTATTTTTTTTTACACTTTATTCCAGTCGGAATGAGGTTATAAATGATTTGGACGGCATATAAACATCAAGGTGTAGTTTAGGAAGATTTCAACGGTAGTCATTTCTTACCGTAAAATTTCCTCTTGCATGGCCCACTTGAGTTATGAAACTGTCTCATTTTCTGTTGCATCTCTTAAAATGATCTCGAAAAATAAATGGATCCTTCTCATTTTTCCACTAGTATGGCACATTTGAGTCTTGGATCTACTTCATTTTTATTTTTATTTTTATAGTATTTATTAAAATGAATCAGATTTGGAGTTTCAAACCAGCGCAATTTGATTCAAACCCGGAACCAGCCATGTGGGTGAGATCTTAACTGTGGGGCCCACCTTGATGTATGTATTACATATCCACGCTATTAATATCTTTTTACAACTTATTTTAGACAATGTTTGTATAAACGAATCAGATTCAAATTTCAAGTGGACCACATCATCAGAAACAATGGTTATTGACTATTAAAAACCTTTTATGGGCCACATAAGTTTTAAACTAAGATGATTTTTGTTTTTTTTCTTTCATCCAGTTCCGTGTGATCTGATCAACAGGTTGGATGTTTAATAAACATTATGATGGACATTAGGAAGTTTTTAATGGTGACCGTTCCATTACCGTTGTTTCCAGTGGTGTGGTCCACTGAAATTTATATCTGCTTCATTTTTGGGACCATATATTAAAATAAGCTATAAAAATAGATAGACGGCGTGGATATATGATGAACACGTCGAGTTAGGCCCTATGTTCAGGGTCTCACCCACATGCTGTTCCATGGGTCGCAGCCAAGTCGCGCTAGTTGAAACCGCCTGAAAGGCAGTTAGTCTGTGGACTACAATAATAAAATGTAGTCGGTCCGAGCTATTTAAATTTGTATAAGAGTCACCTTAAAAGGTATGGCCTACCATGGATAAGGCAGGGCCCTAATGAAAACCGTCGACCATTCTCTTATTCCATCTGTCCATTTTATTGAATGGCTAGGATCTTGTGTGGAAAAGCATGGTTTGCCTATAGCTGTTATTCAGAATGGGAACTACGAGTTTTAAATTTTAAACAGTTCAAATGACCCGTCCAAATGGTCCCACTGAAGGACCAAGTCTACTTTATTAGTCGGCCGACGGCTGACAACAGACGGAGCCTCTTTTATTATATTAGATTTCTATTATTAGAGGGGTTTGGGGGACGCGGATTTACTGCAAAAAGATTTGCAGAAGTTTCTACGCTGGGATGATAGGTGAGCCCACCATAATGTTTGTGATAAATCCAACCCGTCCGTCGATCTATTTTGCAAGCTTATTTTAGTAATGTGGCCAAAATTGAGGAGGATCTACAACTCAAGTGGGCTACACAAGAGGAAACGGTGGGATTCAATGACCACCGTTGAAATATTTGTATGGCCACAAAAGTTTTGTATCGGGGTACGTTTTTTGTATTTTCACTTCATCGTGGTGGTAATGACCTTGCAAACGGTTTGGATGCAATATAAATATCAAGGTGGAGCTACGAAGGTTTTCACGGTAGTTATTTTTTTCCCTAATTTCTACTCTCGTGTGGCCCACTTGAGTTTTGGATCCTTCTCAGTTTTGGGTTCACGTTCTGAAATGAGCTCTAAAAACGGATAGACGGTGTAAATTTCTCACAAACTTCACGGTGGGCTCCACTCCGGAAATCCGGTCCGGTTTGCGGGAGGGGAGTTATTTGATACTCTGGTACGATGCTTGATACGCAGGCATTCAGTACACGTGGCTTACAGTAAATTAGTGAATTTGGACACCATCATCCCGCTGTCACAACTTCAAAATAAGATTGCTTGAACAATACTGACCTTTGATTCCAGGCCACTCGTTTCTTGAGATGGGATCATTCTTAGCCGTCAAATAAATGTCCACCAATCTAACAGTAATACTTTTACACCGGGATGTGTAAGTTGGAAGGTTTATTTTGGCTTGCTTGTACGGTTCATAAGCAATTTTCAACGTGCCCGTGTATCTTCTATCATCCTCCGCCAGAGTATCAATTTCTTTTTCTCGACGGGGGAAGGTAGAGCTGGACAGATGCATCCAACTTTCCAGCGTCATTTCGAGTCAGCTGTGACTAGGAAATTTCCACGAGTTAAATCACCGGCACGTGGTTCACGTGCGGCGCCGCATGGAAGGGAGGAAGAAATTCGGCGCTCGAACGTAAGTCGGTCGGTGGACACGGACCTGATTAGACTCCTGACATGCTAGGTGATGATGATCTTGTTGCCAAAATATTAATTAAAAAATATTTTTCGGCTCAACACCTTAAATGGGCTGGGGAATGGGATCTACGGTTTAGATTAAATACATACATCCCGGCGGGGCCAGTATGAGCGGTTCACCCAAGTCTTGGTATCAAACTAATATTTTTGTTTCAATGAATGGTGTACCACACCATCAGTTTACACTTCACTGAGGCTGGATGGTTTTAGATACAACACATTAAGGTGGGCCCCACTTTCAGACATGTTGTCCAGGTGGGCCACCATATGCATGGATGGTGTGGATAAGACATACATCAAGATAGGGTCCATTTGAGTGGGCCACATAGCCACATCATCACATGAAAAAAATGAAAAAGAGAGGGAGAGAGAGACACACATGCGATGGAGGGACCTCGACACTATGAGCCATCCCTTCCATGCATTCAATCATACATTAAGTGGGTCCCAATACATGTGGGCCCACCAAATCAAAAATCAATGGTGGAAATTACTTCTCCACCAAAATGGAAGGTCTAGATGACTCTTATCAAACTAGAAAGTAAACATCATGATGGGGTCACCCCATCATGGAATGATCATGTGAATCATAGTGGACCATCGGCCACATCTAGGGTCCAAAGTGAGATCCATATCATCAATCGGTAGGCCTCACTTGGCCCATCATCAGAAGAATGAAATTTAGGCCTATAGAACACTCACCGTTCGATCTTCTTGGTCCGATGGATCGCCAATCTCCTCGTGTCCCTCTTTGATGGATGATGATGAGAAATGAAGGGCTAGGATGATGGATCTTGGGATGGGAAGTGGGCCACACGCATCACTTTTCTCTCTTGAAATTGCTTGGACGTGTACCTCATTGGTGTTTGGAAAATGTGAAGATAAAAAGAGAGAGAGAGAGAGAGAGAGAGATAAGGGATGGTTGTAAGAGAGGTGATAGTTGTACTTGACATGTATAGGTATGTAAGAGAGAGGGTGAGAAAGAATTGACTTTGGGGTTGCTCTGGTACTTAACATGAGGTGATTAATTGATTGAGTGTGTGATTGATTGATAGGACATGTTGTAAAGATTCTCTTGGGATTGCAAACATGCGATGTTTTCCTCAAAATGAACATGGCCCACATCTCCTGGCCTGGGTATCGAATCGATGCGCGAGTCGCGGCGTTGGAACCCCGGCGAAGGTGCGGTCACTAGGGTACAATTTTCGGGTCGAGCCGACTCTGATATATGGGACATGACTCAGGATCGCGCGCAAATGCTGATAACAAATGGCGGGTCGTCGGAATTCGACCGAGAGAACCACGGAAGCCTACGGAACAGTACAAGCTAAGATACGGGTCTTACAGCTCTCCCCTCCTGATAAAAATTTTGTCCTCGAAATTTACTATCATGCAGGACAATGCAAGGGAAGAGGAAGAATCGACGTAAAATAAATCTATAAACAAATAACGCTCTCGAATCTGAACCTCGCGTTTTCAGGATGCATCATCAATGCTATGATGACCCTATTAATCTTAGATCTCGGATCAGAAATGATCGAAGCTCGAATATTAAACAGCCTCACAATCTCGACGATAGGGAGCTACGTCAGAAAATCTTTAAGTTATTCGAACTCGGGGATCTAATCATTCTAAGTTTTCAACAATCATATAGTGAAGGGTAGCTATCAGCAGATATGTGATGTTATCTTCAAGTATTCCCAAGTTATGCTTTGATACCATCTTCTGTCACTCCCCAAACCCGAAAATCGAGCTCACAAAATTCTTGATCGCCGAATCCGATGCCGACAGCCTCCGTAGTACCCCATCTCGACTCCCAGCGCGCATACGCCAGATTCCGATCCTGGGATCCTACAAGGAGGATTTTTCAACGTACATTTATCTCGTAATAAGCATAACCACAAGTTTACCCCAATCACAAAGGCAACATCATCATCACATATCCACTAATATAAACTTGAATACAATGCTGAAAGGGAAATACATATGTTAAATAAAATCAAAGTTCCAGAGGTCCGCTGCACCCTCCAAGTTCAACGCTGCTGCAACCTAACGCCACCTACACGCATCTATCTTGCATAAGCTTATAGAAAGCATAAAGGGTGGTGAAAGTGTGTGCACAAGATAAGTGTCAAGCTTACAATAAAGCTTGTAAGTCATACATCATCGGAATAAGCGGAAATACTGACAATTCCATAAGTCATACAATATCAGAGTAAACGGAAACATATTGGTAAGTCCATGAATGCTATCAGTTGTACCAAGGCTATACGATGCAAGGCATGAATGCTAACGGTCATATCAAGGCTATGCGATGCAAAAACGTAATAAGCCAATATCATGTACTGAAAATGAATGTAATATACCAATCCTGATGAGTCCACGAATACCGTCAGCCGTATCTAGGTCATACATCAAACCTGCATGTATCGCGCGATCATGTGGGGGCAACTCCGTCTCACAAGGAGTCCCATGAGCATCTCGGCCCAATGACATATGCTCTAATCAATCATCCATCACAACATACATACAAATGATGGGGGTCCGCAGAAGGACGGCGAATCTAGTCCAAATATCAAGATAGGCTCACTGATTTAAAACACAGCACAATAGTTAAGGAAAGAATCCAACTTATAGCCACCTCAATATCGAATAATGCTCCCGATGTAGGACAACGTTTTGCCTTCACTATATGCACAGTAGCCTGCCAGCATAGTAGCCTGCCAATCACTGGTAACTCGCTCAGGTCCCCATGTCCCGCTCACTCAATGTCCGCCCACGTGCGCCAGCCCACATGTGATCATAGTGATGGAGCGTCACAATATCCCCCACCGAGGGCAGAGCCGAGTCTAAGTATAATAAGTGGGCTTCCTTACCCTCTCTATCGCGCAATAAACTGAATTTTTCTATGAGCCCAATATATACACAAGGTGGGCTCCAAGGTGTAGATATCATGATGCTATACTGTCACATACCCATAATCGGTATCGATAATCGGTATTGATAACCGGCACTGACAATTGACAATCGGAATCGGCCGAACAAGGCCTAAGGGAAGGTCACAATGTGGACATTAAACCATCATTGCCCAACAATGTGGCTATTTAACCAACATTGCTCCCAAGGAGTAGCCCATACAAGGGATTCATACACAACTTAATGGGCCATACACACATCGCACTGGGCCTCAACCCATGGGCCCCAAATATATTACATTGGGCCTCATCAAATGGGCCCCAAATACATCACAACTTAATGGGCCATACACACATCGCACTGGGCCTCAACCCATGGGCCCCAAATATATTACATTGGGCCTCATCAAATGGGCCCCAAATACATCAAATGGGTCGCATCACATGGGCCTCATATACATCAAATACATCAAGATGGGCCTCATAAGGTAGCCCATGATTGGGCAAAAATAGATGGACAGTGGGTCCAACACATACATCATGGTGGGCTTGCCTAAGGTGGCCCATGATTGGGGCACATAAGTAGGGTGGGCCTCTCAAGACAATGGGACCCACGGCCCTAATAAAATGAATGAACAGTGTGGGTAATACACACATCATGGTGGGGCCACTGAGATACAAAAAAATCAAGTCAATTTATGGCTTGTGTGAGTCACACCACGCACAACAGTTGAGGGGTTTACCCTTCATAAAACATTCATAATCATTCGTTGGGCCCACCAATATGTTGTTCACAAATCCAACCCATCCATTACGTGTGCCCCACAAGATTAAAGGGTCGGATCAAGTTTTAAGTGCATCCAAACATCAAATGGACCCCAACAAGTGCTTTCATATAGTTTAGCATGTCTTCACATGATTGAAGATGGTGTGGGCCACCTGAGTTTGTATACGGCTGATTTTTGGGATGACCCGCTGGTTAGAGGGGACCCATCAAATGCACGGTGTTGATGATCAACATGCATCATGGTGGGCCTATAGCTGGGATCTGTAATCCCTGTCTCTCTCACCCATAACGCAGCAGCAGCAGGACGCTGCTGTGCGTCCTCTGGACGTCAGTGGCAGCGCCTGCTGCAATGCATATTTTATTTTTATTTTTATTTTTTTTTTCTTAGGTTTTTCTGTGGTACGGCCCGCATCCGGAGAATCCACCCCACCCATTCGATCCTACAGCTCAAGACAGTCTAAATGAACCCAATATTCAATGTGTTTTGGTGCATAGAAACATCAGAGTGGGCCCTTAACGGATTTAAACAGTAATAATCATTATTTTATAAGTTATGGCTCGCCAGAAAATTGGATTGGCTTCATTTTTCGGCTCAACGCCTAAAATGAGCTGGGGAATGGGATGGACGGTGTGGATTGAATCCATACATCAAGGTGAGGCCTGTATGAGCAATCCACCCAAGTCTTGGAATCAAATTGATATTTTTGTTTCACTGGACGGTACACCACACCGTCAGTTCACACTTCACTGACGTCCAGCGTCCAGGAACGCTGGACGGTTTTAGATACAACACATATTAAGGTGGGCCCCACCTTCAGACGTGCTGTCCAGGTGGGCCATCATATACATGGATGGTTAGGATAAGACATATGTCACGCCCCAAACTCGGAAACCAAGCTCACAAAATTTTCGATTGCCGAATCCAGCGCTGACAGCCTCCATAGTACCCCATTCGACTCCCGGCACCCATACACCAGGTTCCGGTCCTGGGATTTTACAAGGAGGATTTCAAACATGATTTTGATTCTGTACAAGCATAACCATAAGCATAACCCACGAACAATAATCACAAAAACACCATCACAAAATCCACTATGATCAAAAACTTTAAGTACAATGCGTATGAAAAGGAAATACAATATAATGAAAGTAATAGAAACTCCAAAAGATAAGCTGCACACTCCAATTGCGACGAGGCTATGACTACGTCCTAACGTCACCTGCACGCATCAATCGTGCATAAGCTTATAGAAAGCTTAGAGGGTGGTGTAAGTGTGTGCGCAATATGAGCGTGCTCAGAATGCAAGGTCAGAGTAATGCGGAATCATGCTGATGAGTACATGAATGCAAGTAACCGTACCAAGGCTATGTGGTGCAAGATATAAATGCTATCAGTCATATCAAGATCATGCGATGTATGATGCAACTCAAGCATACCAGTCTTCATCCAAATCCACATACAGCTCATCAAATATCAGTATAGTTCTCATTCTGGATAATCACCGGGGTTTAGTACACTGTAAATGGTACTGCCGCTCTCCCAGCTACACAGTCCAAGTGAGTGTAAGAAACCTCACTATCAACCTGGCCAATAGTCTACCAATACCTATTCGTCACGTCAATAGCAGACCGATTTACGAGCTGGTCAAACTCAACCTAGTAATGCCCCCTACCCTCGGGCGAGTAAGGCCACACCCCTTTCCAACCAACCACGACACAGTAAGAGACGCAACGTCCTGGTATTCGACCCTCATGCGCTCATATATCCACTCGATCTCGACATTGGAGTCATCCTCTAGTACCATCGGGTTTAGAAATTTTCACCCAGGGACATCTATGGCGCCCCGATGCTAGAAACAGTATTTTCGGTATCCAATCCGGTCATCCACGATGTGTCTGTGGAGGCAATGGCCCTGATGTCGCTAAGGCATACAGTAATCATGTTATACAAATGCGAAATGTATGAATCACACTACTAGTCATACAGTAATCCTGCACATACCGCGCGCTCATGTAGGGCAACTCCGCCTATCAGGGAGCCCATAAACAATTTGCCCGAAGGCATATACTATGATCAGTCACTCTTCATATCAAGCATACATATGATGCGTATGAGCATGAATCATGGAACTATACTAAACATGTTATATGGTGATGGACTCTGTTCATAACGAAGAAGGGCCTAGGCGGCCTACACACTACAAGTATGGCCTATCAATGGGTCCTAGGGAGAGTGACAATGCGGACATTTAACCAACATCATCCTTACAATGTGGACATCAAACCGCTATTGCTCCCAAGGCACGGCCTGCCATGAACATCATTACATAAACCATGGTGAAATCACACATTGCAATGGGCCTTATGTACATCCTGTTGGGCCTCGACCCATAGGCCTCTAATACATCAAGTGGGCCTCATATATGGGCTCATATATATCAAGGTGGGCCTCAACAACATGCCACAAATATATCAAGATGGGCCTAATCACACGGGCCTCATATATATCAAAGTGGGCCTTAACAACGGGCCACAAATATATCAAGATGGGCCTAATCACATCCCAAAAAAAAAAATCATAATGAATGATCATTTGGACCATACCACAAATAGTAATGGAGATAATAATTTCCACGGTTAAATAAATCAAAGGGCCCACTATAAAGTTTATTTTCCAACTAATCAAATCATAAGGTCATAAAAACCTAGATTAAGAGGGAGAACAATTCTCCATTGATCCAGAACTTCCGTGACCCAAATGGGTTTCAATGATAGACGTTCAATCCTCCACTATTTCTGTGGTGTGGTCCACCTGATCAATGGATTATCACATCACGGTGTGGGCTGCCGTAATGTATTTGAGATCCAACCAATTCATAAGTTTAACATAGTGATAGATGAAGTGGACACAAATATCAGCCTAATAAGAAACTATTGTGGCCCTTGGAAATTTTGAACGGTGAATGCCACTATTTCCACTATTTTAAATGGTGGGGTCTACTTGAACTGTAGATCTGACTCATTCTTTAGCTCATGCCATAAAATGAGCTTCCAAAATGATTGGACGGTTTGGATGCAAGACATGCATCATGGTGGGTCCCATAAGGATGGACAGTGTGGAGAGAACACATACATCATTGTGAGGTCTCACCGTCCAGTGGTGTGGACGGTGTGGAAAGAACACATACATCATTGTGAGGTCCCACCGTCCAGTGGTGTGGACGGTGTGGAAAGAACACATACATCATTGTGAGGTCCCACGTGGGGCCCACCAAAATGTCTATCTACCATCCAATCCGTTGGTAAGGTCACACGGACCCTAGATGAAGAGGAAAACAAATTTCATAATGATCCAAAACTTCTGGACGCCCAAAAGAGTTTCAATGGCAGACGTCCAATCCCTACTGTTTCCTGCCATGTGAGCCACCTGAGTTCCTTATACCGTTGATTTAAGGGTGGCCCACAATCAAAAGGGGGCCCACCCAATGCACGGTGTGAATATACATCACACATCACGGTGGGGCCCACGGCTGGGACCTTGGGTCCCTGCCTTTCTCATACACGCGCAGTCGACGTTCTCTGGATGGCAGCAGCAGACGCTGCTGCTGTGGTTGTTTAATTTTTAAAAAATATTTTTTTTCTGAAGAATTTCCTAGGTGGGGCCCGCATCAGGGAAATCCAACCCGGTCATTGGTTTCCATGGCTCAATACAAACCTATCAAGCCCAATATTCGATGGGTTTTGGTGTACAGCAACATCAGGGTGTATTTCAATGGTAAAAATACTACTCTCTATGCTATGGCCCACCAGAAAGCTAGATTAGCATCATTTTTCGGCTTAACGCCTAAAATGAGTTGGGGAGCGGGATAGACGGCGTGGATTAAAGCCATACATCAAGGTGGGGCCTGCATGAGCAGCCCACCCCAAACTTAGCTAGTTAGTACACCCCAACGTCAGTTCACACATCACGGTGGAGCCACGTCCAGCGTCCAGGGACACTGGACCGTTTAAATACCACACAAGTATCATGGTGGGTCCCACATGGACGTGGCCCACCATGCATATATATATATATATATATATATATATATATATACTATATAGGCGGTGAATCTCCCTTGAAATGCGGTGGGCCACACCATCTGATGGATGGAGTAGATTTAACACGAATCAGTGGGGCCCACTTCACTCATGATAGAGAGAGAGAGAAAGAGAGAAAGACATGAAAGGGGAGGGACCCCGCCACTAATGGGCCCTCCCTTATACAATGCATACATCATGTAAGTCTCACAACAAGTGGCCCCTTAAAATCGAAAACAACGGTAGATCACCCACCTATTGGCCTCCTTCTTGGTCCCTTAGCCTCCTTAGCTCCTTGCCTTCACTTTTGATGATGGTTGATGGAGTTTTGATGGTGGGGATGAGAGATGAGAGGGTGGGCCACACTTGACTTGGGAGAGAGGAGCTTGGACGTGTGGTATTTGGGTTGCTTGGGAGATTTTTGAGAAATGAGAGAAAGGAAGAAAATAATAGATAAAAGAATGGATGGAGTGGTGGGTGTAAGGAAAGGAGATGGGGAAGCATTGGCTTAGTTGAAAATGGTGTAAAAGAGGGATGGTGAGGAGAGACAGAGTGTTGACTTATGGAAAAGAAGGGATGGAGCTTGTACTTGAGGTATCGGGTGTACTTGACTTGAGTGATTGATTGATTGATGGGACATGTCGTAGAGATTCCCTTAAAATTCGCAACGCGCGGCGTTTCTTCAGAATGAACGCGGGCCCACATCTCCTGGCCTAGGTATCGGTTCAGTGCGCGAGTCGCGGCATTAGAACCGCAGCGACGGCGCAGTCGCTAAGGTGTAAATTTCGGGTCAAACCGATTTCGGTATGCAGGACTCAGCTTAGGTTCGCACGCAAACGTTGGATACAAGTCGAGGGTTGTCAGAATTCGACTAGAAGGACCGCAGAAGCCTACGAAACGGTACGGACTAGGATACGGGTTCCAAAACCCAAGTACGAGACTTGTTCTGGAAACCCGAGAGTTAATAAATCAGAGATCTAGCGGAAGATTAAAATCAGAGTATGATAGCGTAAGCAAGCATAGATTAATATCATATAAGCTCAATTATTTAGCCCACTCAGGGGGCCTTATTAAACTTTTTTATTTTTAAACAAAAATTATCAATGTATCAAATTAAACATAAGAGCACTACTGCTATTAATTTAAATCGAAACAACCGGCCGCTTCTTGTTGCGGCTCGTCTTCGTAATATCCGTTTGCAGGCTCCACCATCATACCATCAGGGTCAGTACTATCGTTTTCTCCACCTATACCTGCATACTCTTACGGTTGGATATTTGATGGATGAGTGACCAACTTAGTGTGAATTCCCCTTAAGATTACACATCGCCGCCTTAGCTAAGCATAGTTAAAAATAACAAGGCATTTAAAATAATACATGATGCAGTCATTTTAAATGCATGAATGCGTGATTGTACATCAACCTGGGGATGCTCATCCAATTGGACTTGGGCTCGACACCCATGCAATCATCCACCTGGGGATGTATCCAGTCGGACAAATAGGTCGATAGTCGGTGGTCTGGGAGCTAGCATAGTAATCCCTTAATGCTCCTAAGGGAACATGCTACAACATCCAGAATTAGCCACCCGTCATCGCCAATATGCTATGGATGCATGATCAGCCAACCCGTTATTATTCCAATTACAATCAGCCATTTTAAGTTACTCAATGGTCACTACGGGGGGCTCGTCACCCAGCGTAGGCCGACAGCTCGGGCATAGTGTCCCATTACCACCATCCCTGGCTCATGAGATTTCTCCCACCTTAGGATGCTTAATGAAACCCATTGATCAGTGGTCAATCAAATTAATTGAGTAGGGAATCTCGTGTCCTACATAACCTCTAATCGAGGGTTCATTTGATTCCACACTCCATCATGTTACATCCTAAGTATGGGTTCACATATACTAGAGGGTTTACCCACTAATAAGTGTAGTGTATATAGGTTCATAATGACTTACAACAATTCATATGAGAATATACTGCTATAGCATGACAGGCATATGTTAAGCATAATAATCAAAACAGGTCATGATGTGAACTATAAATTAAAATGAGAGCTATCATGTAGCAACTATCACATGCAATCATATTTCCCATTTATCAATCGTAAATCATATAAGAGATCGCATACTATGAATTAAAAATTTTAACATTTGATAAAGACTATAACTTAAACCAATTTGGAAATGGAAAGCTTAAGGGGAAAAATCATCACCTTATACTTTGAATCGCCTGCCAGTGTTGCTAGGGAGTGCGTGTTTCCTTAGAATCAAACCCTATCGTGAGTTATAAATTATATAGTTATGTTCAAGCTTACAAACTATTTAGGGTTAAGGTCTCAACCTAAGGTTTAGATTACCTAGCCAGGTCGAACATTGATATAGGTAAGATCCAGGTAACGTTAACCACACTCCACACGGAATATACGTATAGTGATCAAACCAGAGATCATGTGGGCCCCTCAGATTACTAGAGAAGTAGTACCCCATCCAAGTCGGCAGGTGGGATGGAAAACTTCGGCCAACTGGCGTACACGATTAGGATTTATTTGGTAATAATACCAATATGAGAGGGATTTTATAGCAATGGATGAAAAGATAGATATTTATATATTAAAATCAGGAAGTGAGAGCCAGACCTTTTAATGTGGCCGAAATGCAACTGGTTTCAATAGATCCGCACTAGAACTGGAATCAAAATTTTTAAATAGAAAACTACATGAGGTGATCAAAACAGGAGAATTTAAATCCAACTAAACGGGAGAACGGCAAAATTCTAATAATGGTGGGAATTGGAGTTCAGATTTGGGGTTTTACCTGAATCTTTCAACTTTCTCTTTCTCCCACGTTTCTTCTTTTCTTTCTGTCGTGGCTTATACTGGTGGGACGGGAGGTCTTTTGTAAACATGAGGACCCGTGCGTATCCTTCACGTGAAATCTTGGCTAGCCTTGGTTTTGGTGATCCGCGGGTGTGTACACATTATGTGTACATGCACCACCAATGTGTGGGGCGTTCGGTGAGGATTAGTGAGATCCATACCGTCTGTCATGTTTTATGGGTCCTATTTAGGCCATCTGACTATGGGTGGTGCAAGATCAAAACTCAAGTGGCCCATGCTAATGGGGCACACCCCAAATCTAAACTACATATCGTTACAATGACGATTTTCATGGGCATTGGTGTAGCATGCGAGAGAGTTCCTTTTCCAAATCGGTCCTTCAGTTAGCAGGGTCCACTGAGGGTGGGGATCATCCCATATGGAGTGGTGAGATCTATTGATGCTAATCCTAGTTGGAACGTGATTGATCTATTGATGCTAATCCTAGTTGGAACGTGATTGTTTTAGGAGGAAGAAACGGAGGTAGTTCTTTTTGAATTTGAATACATATTTCGGAAGGATTTCTATCTTGGAGAGTTGTGACTTACTGTAGCATTGAGTGGGGTCCACTTTAATGGCATTTCCATAGATCTAATCCGTTCATTAGTTTTGTAGGGTTGTTTTAGGCCAGGGGCCAAAATATGGTGAGAATCCATTGATCAGGTGACCCACACGCGGGGTAGGGAAGTGGGGTGAAACCCGTCATTCCGCTCGGTTTAGTCGCTGTAACAACAGCTAGCTTGTGCGGAAAAAATGCCAATCCTGTTTGATTAGGTGGGGTCCACTTGTGATGATCTTTCGGAGAATCCATGCCATTCACCACTATTTGCATGTCGTTGTAGCCCACAGCCCCAAGTTTGAGTCAGATCCGCTTTCCAGGTGGGCCACACGATCTGTTAATACATTAAATGGTATTTAACGTCAAACCCCATGCACGTAGAAATTTGAATGAATTGAGATATTTTGTGAGAAGTTCACTTTACTACTTATAGTTGTACGATCCGCTCTGTTCATTGTGTTCCCCATATCCTGCTAGGATTAAGGTCCAAAAATGGGGCAGATCTGTTGATCGGGTGGGCCATACTATCCGATTCAAGCATCAATGGTGGCATGTAATGGCATTCACTATTTACGAACTCGCCATCCATTTCTCAACCGGCATCCGACGCCTGTTATGTCGAAATGTGCCGTCCGAATGTCTTGAAATTTGACGAACATGCATCATTTTTCGTGCTCTTTCTTAACCGGCATCCGACGCCCATTATGTTGAAATGTGCCGTCCGAATGTCTAATATACTTTAAAAGTCTAAAATAATATTTGTACACCTCAAATCAACAAGTTACCGGGCAGTTTGGACTTAGAACTTAAGATCTTCATGATGATCGGTTTACCGTGATGTTCTTGTGGCTCGTTTGGCAGATCCAAATATGACTGGGGGTTAGATGACTAGCTAAAAATAAGAGAACTTAATGGTTAGCACTCTTACTATGTATGTAGGTGGGTATACGGTCAGTTTCGTAAATGGATAATATGTAAAGCGGTTTTCAGGAGGATTAGGGGTAAAGCATGTGTATCGTCGGATTAGGGTGTCTTATTCACACGTGTAGGTTTCTCAAATTATAATTCAAATGGTGGGTTAAGCATATTCATATGGTGTGAACAAGGTGAACGGATCAGAATCTTGATCTGATAAGTGTACGGACGGATGTAGGGATCAAGTAGCTAAATTAATGGGATCTAAGGGTTAAAATTTGATGTGTACGGTTGATTTATGATAATTAGGCCTGGTATAAAGTTTCACACAAAACGGATCATGAGAACCTTGTGAATTTGAATTCAAGGTATAGGTTGATGGCATTTTTGTAATTATTGTTGATCTAAGAGTTTTGTGAAATCTAACGGTTCTACTTGGTTCTATGTCTATTTCTAAACAATTCTTACAAAATAACTTGCATCTAAATTATTATGGTTAAAGAGTTATTCACCGATTTAGTCGAGGGAAGGTACATGTATCCGACCACATGATCAACGGTCGGATGACTTGATTTATGGATGAAGGTCATTCCCAGTGGTCAGATTCAGGTTTGAGGATAGATGCAAGGTGAGAATAGTTAAATTGGTATCATACTCATATATATGGTAGACTAAATTTATGGTAACACCCGAGGACTTTCAATACTTGGGTATTGAAAAGTTCGGGGTGTTACACCAATGGCTACGGTTCTACTACAGACATCAAGGTGGGGTCCATCTGAGTGAAAAAAAAGAAAAATAGAGGGAGAGAGAGAGAGAGACATACGTGCGATGAAGGGACCCCGACATTATGGGCCTTCCCTTCCATGCATTCAATCGTACATCAAGTGGGTCCCAATACATGTGAGCCCACCAAATCAAAAATCAACGATGGAGATTACTTCTCCACCAAAATGGAAGGTCTAGATGACCATTATCAAACTAGAAAGTAAACATCATGATGGGGCCAATCTCCATTGGCCCCATCATGGAATGATCATGTGAATCATAGTGAACCATCGGCCACATCTAGGGTCCAAAGTGAGATCCATACCATCAATCGGTAAGCCTCACTTGGCCCATCATCAAAAGAATGAAATCTAGGCCTATAGAACACCCACCGTTCGATCTTCTTAGTCCGATGAAACGCTCTTGGTCCGATGAAACGCCAATCTCCTTGTGTCCCTCTTTGATGGATGATAATGAGAAATGAAGGGCTAGGATGATGGATCTTGGGATGGGAAGTGGGCCATACACATCACTTTTCTCTCTTGGAATTGCTTAGACGTGCACCTCATTGGTGTTTGGAACATGTGAAGAAAAAAAGACAGAAGGGATGGTTGTAAGAGAAGTGATGGATGTGAGTGATGGATGTGAGGTGATAGTTGTATTTGACATGTATGGGTGTGTAAGAGAGAGGGTGAGAAAGAGTTGACTTTGGGGTTGCTCTTGTACTTGACATGAGGTGATTGATTGATTGAGTGAGTGATTAATTGATGGGACATGTTGTAGAGATTCTCTTGGAATTGCAAACGTGCAGTGTTTTCCTCGAAATGAACGCAGGCCCAGATCTCCTGGCCTGGGTATCAGATGGTGCGCGAGTCATGGCGTTGGAACCGTGGCGAAGGTGCGGTCGCTAGGGTACAAGTTTCGGATTGAGCTGACTCTGATTTACGGGACACGACTCAGGATCGCGTGCAAATACTGATAACAGATCGTGGGTCGCTGAAATTTGACCGGGAGGACCGCGGAAGCCTGGGGAACAGTACAAACTAGGATAGGAGTCTTAAAGTGTAAATTCAATATAAACATCAGAACAGGGCCTAAAATTGGCCAAGAATTGGTTAACTCCCACGTGCATGGCAATTGGCCAAGAATTGGTTAACTCCCACATACATGGCATTTTTCATGTTATTAGTATATTCGTTGTATGTTTTGCATACACTATTAATGTGGGTGGCAGTGGACCCCAAGTGGATAATCTAATTTATTCACCGTCTTGGCCACCTTGAATGAAGTCAAATAAACTCTGACTATGACTGGTTTGGATGACCAGAGACTCCAAAGCGGGCCCTAGAGTGTTTCAACAGATGGGCATTAATACCCTTAATACAGCCCACTTGAGACTCGGCTTTGCCTCAAATTTGACATATGGCCTAATATTATATGGAGAAGATGGTGGACGGTATGGATTAAACAAGTTCATCATGGTGGGTTCCACCTATGGTGGCAGTCCAATGAAGCTTTCACCCTCACCGTCACTTGGCAAAAACGTCCAATGACTTACTTTTTTTGTGTTCTTCTCTTTCTTCCTTTATTTTTATTTTATTCTAATATGTGGGGTCCACTAGTGGATAATCCATTCCATCCATTATATCGACCAGCTCTTTATGGACCAAAGGAGTCTAATGATGGATAGGTCCACCACTTATACACACAACAGTAGGCCTTATAAAGTTTCAACAGTGGGACTTTGTTTCCCTCGGTGTGGTCCACTAAGAACTCAGATTTGTCTCATTTTTTGACTCATAGCCTAAAACGACATGGGGAAGGTGGTGGACGGCATGGATTGAACAAATACATCAAAGTGGGTCCATGGTTGGGATGCCCCCACCCCATGTAAAGAGGTGCTCTCACTACCACCATCAGTTGTGGTGTGGTCCACCTGATGGTTGGATCGGGTAGATTTTTGGGCTCCATGGTTAAAATGAGCCAATAGATGGATGGATGGTGTGGATCTAAGAAATACATCAATATGGATCCGATGAGTGAAAACTCACTCCAAATTAACATCCATGCAAAGTAAGAAATGAAGTGAGTAACCCAACCCCTTAGCATTTGTGGTATGGCACACCTGGGATTCAGATTAGCTTCATTTTTTAGCTCAACGCCTAAAATGAGAAGGGAAATCGGATGGATGGTGTGAATGATATGTACACACACACACACATACACATCATGATGGGGCCCACGAGATAAGCCAACATGGTGGCTTTTGAAGGTAATTGTGTCAAAGACATGTCTCTGGACATTTTTATGTCTAGGGACCTGGTGCCACTATCCCTCTCCCTCTTTTGTGTTTTAAGGGTGAGGTGGGGCCCACCTAGGAAATTCACTCCATCCATTTGAATATCCAACTCATGGTGGGGCCAAGAAGCTTTGGATCACATCAATTTTTTGTATATTTTCACCATCCAAGTGTGCTTACACAATCAATTTATTTCAAAAGAAAATAAATATCACAGTGGGCCACACAAGGTAGTCCATGCTATGATAGCATGCGGGACATGCCCTCCAATAGCATGGCCCACTTGTGGCTCCCACAACACCATGAGAATAAGAAAAGAAAGGAAAAGGAAGGGAAATCAATCTGGCCATCAGGGTGGCCCCCCGCCACATGGGGTCCACCACATACTCAATATATAATTAAGGTGGGTCCCACCCTTATGGGCCCACTAAAATAAAGAAATCATAAAGAATGAGAGGGTTTTGACCCTCTCATACACTCACTTAGAAGGATGGACGGTTGGATCATCTTGGATTGGCGATCAGATGGCCCACCAAAGTCCTCTTCACCCCTAAACTCCTCTAATCACTCTTTTCTCTATTCTCTTACTCATACTCTCTTGATATTTCCTAATACACTCACAAGCTCTCTTTCTTTTCTCTCTTTCTCTTTTAATTTCTTTCTAATCTTTTTAATATTTTTCTCTCTCTTAATCCATCTCTACTCTTGCTAGGAAATAGTAAAAAATGAGAGGGAGTTAGTGTAACACCCTGCACATCTGATACATGGGTGTTACCATCTAAGCCCAAAGCAGTGGACATCAAGCTCGACTGATAATCGGCTTAATCAAACATGTACAGGACAGGACTTCCGATTACCGATAAGTCATCCATCAAGGGCCATAGGAGCTTAGACGAACTCAATGACAGTCAGGAAGGTAAGGTCAACCAACAATCCCAATTTATAGAGTCCTTAAGTCATTTAATTGAATCATATTGGGGACAACTTTCCTATAACCAACTCTTAGGAGTTTATTAGTGACAAGTTAGGCCCTCACCATGATCAGGACCCCATTTTGACCATTGAAACTCGGTATCAAACCAATCTGACCTCGAGATCAAGGTATGTTGGCCAAATAAAGGATGTAGATGTACAATATGGCCCACCTGGGCCTCGAGTCCACCCTAAAAATGGGCTAGTACCCCTTACGGATACTTACAAGATGTTTGGACGGATCAGATTCATCGCAACCATCCCGGTGGACCCCACACGGTGTGCATGTGCATCCCATGCACTTGTGCAGGAAGTGCACTGGAGCTATTGGCTTGGTCAAATGAGCTTTGACCGAGCTCTTTGCAAAAAGAAAGAAACAAATGATCTCCCGCCAAACTGAAGTTTGAAATTGGCAATCTTTGAGCTCCTAAGTAGCCCACCATGGCCACTTTCCGAGCCATCTGAGCCATTCAATTTCTCCATGGGACCCGACTTGACGAAACCGTATAGGCTTTTGAGCTCTCGTAAACGGACGAAAAAGATGGGTTACAACCGTCTAACACACCACACGTAGGAGGCATCCGTGAGGTGGGACCAATCTGGGATTGGTTGGATGGCTCACGATCGGTCCGATCAGGCCATCCCATCCCTCTGTTTTCCAGGGAGTGGCGTGCTCTCCTTTTTGCCAAAAATGGCAAGGCAGGAACGGTAGGTAGAGATAGCAAACGGAGACCTTCCTCCCTAGGAAAGCAGAGGATGGCACGATCTCGGACATCCCCTAACCATGTGGAGGATCCGACTATTGGGAGCTCTCTCCCCAACTCTATAAATGGAGGCCCTGTAGACCTCGGGATTCGCACTCAAGTGAGAGAGAGAGGAAAGAGAGAGGAGTGGCCGGTTCCTCCTATTGCAGCTCAAGAGAAGAGAGCAGTATCCACACAGTTCAAGTGACCATTTCTCCCATCTCCCTGTAGTTTTCATCTGGGAAGAAGTGACTCTTGCTTGGACCAAAACCAGGCCAAGTAATGGCTGAGATTCAGTCCAGCAACAGCAACATTTGGGGTTGGAGTCGAGCCAAGAAATGGCTCCACTACAGGCTGCAACACGGTCAAGCAGGGGCACTATTTTAGGCCTAAGTTGGGCTTTGTTTTGAGCTCTCAATAGAGCTTTGAAACAGGCTCAGGGACCAAGCCAATCGATGGTTGTGGGTCGGACGAAAAAACCAGTCAAGACAAGACTCTGTTTAAGCTGAAACAATAGCCAAGTGAAGACTTTGTTTGGGACTGAAACAGTGGTCGTGTCTAGGCTGAAAGCAAGCCAACCAATGGCTGCATTCCAGGCTGGGAACAGGCCAAATAATGGCTCCGATTTGGGATTAAAACCAGGTCAAATGGAGGCCCTGTTTTGAGCTGGAACTAGGCCAACCAATGGCCATAGTTCTGAACTAAATCCAGGCCTAGAAATTCCTACATTCTAGCCCCAAAACTAGCCTTCTTAATGGCTGTGATTGGGCCGAGAAATAGGTCTTCATCAGGCTCTGTTTTGGACTAAGACAGTGGCCAAATGATGGCTCTGCGTGAAGGTATTCTGGCTCGGAAACAAGGCTCAAATGAACCTGGATTGAGCATTGAGCCCTCAGTTAGGTTTCAAAACAAGTCCAAGAACAGCCTTAGTCAGGCTCATCTGGAGCGTGGATCCAACAGCAACCATAGCAGGAACCACACTCCTGTCAGACCAAGATCACGCAAAGTAATGGCTGATTTCTGGGTCAGAACGATGGCAGTTTCAAGCCCTTGGCAGGAGCTCTATCTTGGGCTAAGGTCAGGCCGAAAAACAAGCCCCAAACGGGCTCTGTATCAGGTGGAAATCGGCCAGCAGAGGGATCTTACGTTGGACTGGAACCAGCCATCAACCAGGCTTCGAGCAGGCCTCTGATGAGAGCTGTAATGGTGCTGAAAGCACCCATCGGTCGGCCACGCTGAGAGCAGACACGGGGAGGTTTGAGTGGGCCTAGACCGAGCTAAAAATCAGCCCAAAACTGGGCCGATTACAACAATGCAATGGGTGGACTGTGCCACGTACGTTTGTTGGCCTCACTGCTGTGGGTCGCACCATGCTCAACGCAGATGGGCCTCACCTGGGTTTGCAGCTCAGTAGAACACGCCACGTCTGGTGGGCCTCATTACTTGTGCAAGTGGGCCAGACCATCAGTCCAGCATCGTATACATGGGACGGGCTGCACCTAAGACATGACTCAGTGGGCCACGATACACATCACAATGGGCTGCACTTGAAGGTGGATCTCAATGGGCCACGCTACACATCACAGTGGGCCGCACTTGAAGGTGGATCTTAGCGGGCCACGCCACACACCACGGTGGGTCGTGCCCTGTATAAACAGGTGGGCCATATGGTATCACTAGGTGGGCTGCACCCTATTCCAGTGGGCCTCACCATAGGGTGTAACGGGCCGGTCCCACTTGGGTTTTGGTTAGACCCAAATAACTGGGCCGCCTATTATGGCAATGGTCTGGTGGGCCCAACCACTTTAAAGCAAGCTCAAGAAATCTAACTTTGGGAACTCTTGTCTGATGCAAACTGATTTCTCTAAGGAACTATTTGAGTGATGTGGAGCTACTAGCTTCTCAAGGGAACTCGCATCAAGGGACGCCCTACAACTTGTTTGGTGATGATTTTCTTCCCCTTGAGCTTTTCATCTCCAACTAGACTAGAAATAGTTGATTTAGTGATTTAATAGTTAGTTAGACTAGTGATAAATTGTGAGGAAATAGAATGTACTTGATATGTTTATTTAAAGTAATGACTCCCCAGCTTATTTCTTGCTTAGATCTTTGAACATGTGTATTAAACTAGCTATATGGTTAAATTAGTTACTCATTGTATGTGTCATGTGTTAACTCAATTAGTATGTATTTGTAAAAGAAATATATGTGTTGTTCCTTATTTCTTATTCATGATAAGATCCATGTTGTTGTTATGCTGTTATGACAAACACATTGTTGGAATCTCTCCACGAGAAGTTCTAGCAAAGGAGAGTCCGTGCTTGGGGTGTAACTGGACTAGTTGTGATGTGAGTAGGCCTCTGACATGGAGGTTTTGGGTGGTGGCATTTGACTATGGGGTTTACCATCCATGTGTGGTTTCACCTAACTGACTTGGGATAAACTTCACAACCTTTTAAATATCGTTGTTTACTCGTCTTTGAACCATTCATGTCGTCATGCTTTAATCGTCATATTTAGTGATTTCAATATCCTAATCCGTACTGTTCCGTTAGCTTCCGCGATCCTTCCGGTCAAACTCCGGCAACCTTCGCACCGTATTCGGTATTTGCGCACGATCCTAAGCCAGGTCCCGCGCACCGACGTCGGCTTGGTCCGAAAGTTATATCATAGCGACCGCGTCGTCGCCGCGGTTCCAACGCCGTGACTTGCGCACTGAACCGATACCCAGGCAAGAAGATGCCGATCAGCGTTTATTCCGAAGAAACACCGCGCGTTACGGATTTCGAGAGAATCTCTACTATTAGTCCCATCAATCAACCATTAAAGCATCCCATACCCCAAGTACAACAACCCATCTCCACCTTTTTCAAAAGTCCACCATTCTTTCCACCTCACCACTCCTCTTTTCCAAATTTCAACAACAACCATACACCTTTTCACAATTTTCAACCCAAACCATCCCCCATCACTCCATCACCCATCTCTTTCTCTCTCTCTCTTCTCCCTTTACAACTATCTCTCTTATTCATTTTTTTCAAAAATCCAAATCCAAGAGAGAGCACCATACGTATGAGTTCCCCATGGTGAGAAAACTTCATTTGTGAGGTCCACCTTTCCCACCCCTTCATCTCTCATCTCAACCATCCATTTTTCATCTTCCTCCATCAAAGGGTAGCACAAGGAGCTAAGGAAGCCAAGCAAGAAGATCTAGCGGTGGGTGTTTGGATAGGATAGATTTTGATGCTTTTAAGTTGGGCCAAGTGAGGCCAACCGATCAATGGTTTGGATCTCACTTTGGACCCTAAGATGTGGCCAATGGCCCACTTGGATCATCATGATCATTCCATGATGGGGCCATTCTCCATGGACCCCATCATGATGTTTATTTCTTTACATGCTTAGGGTCATCTAGACCATTTAATTTAGTGGAGAAGGGATCTCCACCGTTGGATCTAATTTTTATAGACCCATGTGTAATGGGGCCCACTTGATGTATGATTTAGTGCAAGGGAGGGCCCATAGTGCCGGGGTCCCTCCATCACACGGTCTCACTCTCTATCTCTCTCCCTTTTTATTTTAATTGTTTTATTTTTATTTTTATTTTTATGTTAATGAGGTTATGTGGCCCACTTGAATGGACCCCACCATAGGGTATGTATTCCATCCAACTCACCTACGAGTGGGGCCCACCTTGTGTGTAGTATACACACCATCCTCCATGAGGTGGCCCACATAAGCAAGGCCCACCTCTAGTATATTTGCAGAGTCCAGCGTCCAGGGACGCTGGACGTTTCATGGAAAATGTAAAAATTAGCTTGGTTTGGGGATGGCCCACTTGTGTAGGCTCCACCTTGATGTATGTATTAAATCCATGCCGTCCATTCCTTTCCCAAATCTGTTTTAGGCGTTGAGCCAAAAGATGGGGTTAATCAGACCTTCGGGCGGGCCGTACCATACCAAACGGTGGTTTTCACCGTTGAAACCTTCCCTGATTTCTTATCCGCCAAAATACATCCAATATTGGACTCGTTTTGCTCGCGCTGAGCCATGGAGAGCCATTGGACGGAGTGGATTTACAAGATGTGGACCCCACCTGCAAAATCCATAAGAAAACAAAAAATAAAAAGGGCAAGCACAGCAGCAGCGGCTGCTGTGTCAGGCGGCAGCAGGCGCTGCCTGCGCCAGCGTCCAGGCGGACGGACGCGTGTACAGCCACCCACGGCTGTAGCCGTGGGCCCCACCTTGATGTTTATGTACCATCTAAGCCGTTCATAGGGTGGGCCACCCCCTGACATGGGCTCACCCCAAAAATCAGCTTAATCTAAGACTCAGGTGGCCCACACCGTAGGAAACAGTTGGAATGAACATTTACCTTTGAAACCCTTCCTGGGCCCACAGAAGTTTGGGATTAAGGTGAAATTTGTTTTCACCCTTCATTTGGGCCCATGTGACCTTATCAATGGTCTGGATGGATTATAAACATTATGGTGGGCCCCACATGGAGCCCACATAGATGTATGTGTTTGACCACCACCGTCCGCCTGGACGGTGGACGTGGAGCCCACTGTAAACGTGGAGCCCACTGTAAATGTGGAGCCCACTGTGTGGGTGGGTGTACGTGTGCGTGTGTGTGGGTGCGTGTGTGTTGGTGTGTATATATTTATATATAATATTATATTCTATATAATATTATATGTTATATGTATATATACAATATCATATTATATATAATATATATATGTATATATTATATTGCATATAATTTATTGATGGTGGAAGGCCCATTTCGGTTCACTTGTGGGCCATGGTCGAAGCCCACTTTGATGTATATGTGAGGCCCACTTTGATATACATATATAAGGCCCATTTAAGGCATTAGGGGCCCATGGGTCGAGGCCCATTTAGACGTAATGGGGCCAATGGGTTGAGGCCCACTTGATGTACATATGGGGCCCAATTGGTGTAGCCCATTTGATACTCATAAGGCCCATGAGATTAGGCCCATTTAATGCATTCTAAGGCCCACGGGTTATGGCCCATTGCAATGCACATAGGGCCCATTAGTGCGGCCCAATGATGTGGCCCACTTGATGAATATAAGGCCCATATGATATGGCCCATTTGACGTATTTAAGGCCCAATGGGATGTACCTAAGGTCCATTGCAATGTACGATCCCAACATGATTTATGTAATGATGTTTACGTCAGGGCTATGCCTTGGGAGCAATGGTGGTTTGACGTCCACATTGCAAGTATAGTGTGGTTAAATGTCCGCATTATGACTTTCCCTAGGGCCCATTGTTAGGCTCATACGTCTGATGTGTAGGCCGTCTAGGCCCATCTTTGTTATGATTATCATCCATTCTATATAGCATGCTCAGTTCCATGATTCATGACCATATGCATCATACGTATGCTTGATATGAGAAATGACTGATCATCGCATATGCCTTCGGGCAGATTGATTAGGGGCTCCCGTATAAGGGGTGTTGCCCTACATGACCGCACGATACGTGTAGGATTGTTGCATGACTGGATAGTGTGATTCATGCATTCGCATTGTGTGTTATGGTTACTATACGCCCTAGCGACATCGGAGCCTCCACAGACGTATCGTGGTTGGCGAGATTGGATACCGAGGAAATCTTGTTCTACATGGGGTGCGATAGATATCCTGGTGAAAGTCCCTAAACCCTTATGGTACCGAGGAGGTTGCTCCAACGTCTAGGCCAGAGTGGGTGCATGAGCGCTAGGTGTCGATTACCAGACGGTTGCGCTTTCCAGCGTGTCGTGGTCGATTGGAAGGGGGTGTGGCCTTACCCGCCCGAGAGTAGGGGCAATGCTAGGTTAGTTCGACCGGCTCGAGGAATGGGTCCGCTATTGACGAGCCGAGCCCGATATTGGCAGGCGGATAGTGAGGTCTTTTCCACTCACCTTATTGCGCGCGATGGGGCGGCAATCTGGCTTGGAGTGTACTAGACCCCGGTGATATTCCCGATTTGAGCCGTATTGACATGTGGACTTAGATGAGGATTTGTATGCTTGACTTGCATTTTGCATTGCATGGCCTTGGTATGGCCGACATCATTCTTTGCACCGCATGGCCTTGGTACGGCTAATGGGATTCTTAGCATTCATCAGCATGTTCCGCATTACTCTGATACTGCATAACTACATTATCACCTTGAGCATACACTTTCACCACCCTCTAAGCTTTGTATAAGCTTATGCACGACCGTTGCGTGCAGGTGACGTTGGATCGCAGCAGCGCTGCGGCTTGGATGCGTGGCTGATCTTCTTTTGGAGTTTTGGTCTATCTTCATTGTATTTCCCTTATGCTCATTGTACCTGTAAAGTTTTTTATTATAGTGGAAATGTGATGGGGTTTTTGGTCGTTGTTTGTGGGTTATGCCTTTGGTTATGCTTATTACGAATCAAACTGATGTTAAAAATTCTCCTTGTAGCATCCCAGGATCGGAACCTGGCGAATGGGCGCTGGGAGCCGAGAATGGGGTTCTACGGAGGCTGTCGGCGCCAGATTCGATGATGGAGAATTTTTTCATGTCGTCATGCTTTAATCGTCATATTTAGTGATTTCAATATTTTATTCTCAGTCAGCATTGGTGGTGGTCATTTACATTGAATTGATTGACCACATATTGGTGGGTACTACACACACCCTAAGGCGGTAGCCTCATGGGCCGAGGATGGTGATCGTGGAACACTATACCCGAGTCGTTGGCCTACGATGGGCCGTAAGCTCCCCGTAGTAACCGTGAGCTTATTTAAATTGGCTAATTGTAATTGGATTAATAACAAGTTAGCTAATCATACATGCATAGCACAGACCAGCATCCATTGCTATCGTACGTGACATACGTATCTGCCTA
Organism: Magnolia sinica; assembly: GCF_029962835.1. NCBI lineage: Eukaryota > Viridiplantae > Streptophyta > Magnoliopsida > Magnoliales > Magnoliaceae > Magnolia > Magnolia sinica. The sequence continues at coordinate 85,313,171 of NC_080582.1, forward strand.
ACTGGATGTTTTTCCCGGGGCACAAACCAGCATCTATTGTTATAATACGTATTTGCCTAACTGAATGTTTTTCCCGGGGCACAGACCATCTGGATGTTTTTCCCAAGTTGATGATTGCATTCACGCATTCATGCACATAATAAGACTGCATCTGCCATGTTTTGGATTGTCTGTACTATTCTGTTGGCTTCCGCGGTCCTTCCGGTCAAATTTCGGCTACCTTCGCACCGTATCCGGTGTTTGCGCATGATCCTAAGTCAGGTCCTGCGCACCGACGTTGGCTTGATCCGAAAGTTGTATCATAGCGACCGCGTCGTCGCCGCGGTTCCAACGCCATGACTTGCGCATCGAACCGATACCCAGGCAAGAAGATGCCGATCTGCGTTTATTCCGAAGAAACACCGCGCGTTGCGGATTTCGAGGGAATCTCTACACAATTAGTCCCATCAATCAACCATAAATGTAACCATACCTCAAGTACTTCAACCCATTCCCTCTTTTTTTCAAAAGTCTACTCTCTTTCCACCTCACCATTCCTCTTTTTCTCATTTTCAACCACAACCATCTCTCTTTTCCACCAATTTCAAACTAAGACATACCTCTCATCACTCCCTTTCTTACAACCACCACTCCACCCATCCCTTCATCCATTATTTCTATCTCTCCCTCTCATTCCCTAGCAATTTTCCAAATCTCATGAGAGCTCCAATATCCAAGCTCTCTCCCAAATAACAAGTGTGGCCCACCCTCTCATCTTTCATCCACACCATCAATCTTCCATCAACCTCCATCAAGAAGCAAGGCAAGGAGCATTTGAGGCCAAGGGAGCAAGGAGGAGGTTTAAAGGTGGGTGATCTACCGTTGTTTTAAAATTTTAAGGGCCACTTGTTGTGGGACCCACTTGATGTATGAGTTGTATCAATGGAGGGCCCGTAGTGGCGGGGTTCCTCCTCTCCATCACCGTCTCTCTAATTTCTCTCTCCCTCTCTCTCCCTCTCTCTCTCCCTTGCATTGTGATGGTGAAGATCCACACCATCCATTGTTAAATGGGCCCAATGCCCTTCTTATTATGTGATATATTTTATATAATATATATATGATATATAATATAATATATATTATATATATAATATATATAATATAGGATATTTATATATACTATGTGTATACAGGTGATTAGTGGGCCACATCCACGCGGGACCCACCACAATGAAGTGTATTCCTATGCCGTCCAGCGTCCAGGGACGCTGGACGTGCTATTGGTGGCCGAGCAATGGAGTGTATACTGACATGGGAGGTACAAACGAGCTAGCCAAATGGTGGGCCACTCATGCAGGCCTCACCTTGATGTATGCATATAATCTAAGCCGTCCATCCCGTTTCCTAGATTATTTTACCCGTTGAGACAAAATTTGGGACCAATCTGAAAATCAAACGGGCCATACCATAGGAAATAGCGATCCTACCTTCGATTTACTCCCTTATGTTCCTGTATATCAAAAACAGCCCAACTTTGGACTCTATGGGTTTGTATCGAGCCACAGGGACCCATGGCTGGAGTGGATCTTGTTGATGCAGGCCCCATCTACTAAAAACCGTGGAAAAATCAAAAAAAAAAAAAAAAAAAGAGAGAGAGAGCCAGCGCTGTCAGCGCTACGCAGGCGCTGCCTGCGCTGGACGTCCTGACGGACGGACGGCCTGGGCTCACGGCCCCCCAGCTGTGGCCCCACCTTGGTGCATCTCGACCATCAACGCCGTGCATTTGATGGTTCCCCATGGACCAGCCGTCCATCCCAAAAATCAGCTTTATACAGGACTCGTGTGGGCCACACCATTTAAAATCATGTGAAGACATGTCAAAACATATAAAATCACTTGGTGGGGCCTACCTGAGTCTTGGATGTTGCTGAAACTTGGGCTGGACCGTTAGCCAGATGGGACCCACATAATGGATGGGCTGGATTCGTGAACCACATTTTGGTGGGCCCCACGTCCACCCTCCATGTGACCTTTTAAAAAGGGTTAGACGCAAATAAACATCACCGTGGCTCCCCTGGCCGTGTAAACAGATTGGGTGGAGAGTAAACATTGCAGTGGGCCCCAGTCCAGTGGGCCCTACCCCAGGCCCACATGACCCTTTGAACGGTTGGGTAGCAAATATATATTACAGTGGGCCTTACCTTGGTCCACGTGGTTTTATGAACAATTGAGTGGAAAATAAACATTATGTTGGGCCCTAAGTTGGGTGGAAAATAAATATTATATTGGGCCCTAGGCTGGGTGGAAAACAAGCATTATGGTGGGCCCCGCTTATGTATGTATTGTAAATCACACCCTCCATTAGTGTGGGCTCCATCATGATGCATGTGTTTCATCCAACTGTCCAACCATTTTGGAGATAAATTAAGGCCCATTGTGGAGGCCCATATTCATGCAGTGGTGGTCCTTGTTGAGGCCCACCTTGATTTGTATTAGGGCCCATATCATGAGGCCCACTTGATGTATGCAAGGCCCGTGTGACTAGGCCCATGTTGATGCAATTGTGGCCCGTCATTGAGGCCCACCTTGATATGTATACACGAGACCCATATATGAGGCCCATTTGATGTACTAGAGGCCCACGGGTCAAGGCCCAATAGGACATACATAAGGCCCAATGTAGTGTAATTCCACCATGGTACATGTATTGATTTTGTAACGGGCCACGCCTTGGGAGCAATGCTGGTTTGACGTCCACATTAAATGAGTAATGTTGGTTAAATGTCCGCATTATAACTCTCCCTAAGGCCCACTGATAGGCCCATACTTGTGGTAAGTAGGCCGTCTAGGCCCATCTCCGTTATGCACAGAGCCCATCTCTTTATACATGTTTAGTATAGATCCATGATTCATGATCATTCGCACCATATGTATGCCTGATGTGAGGAGTGACCGATCATAGCATATGCCTTTGGGCGGACTATGGGCTCCCCGATAGGCGGAGTTGCCCCATATAAGTGCATGGTACACGCAGGATTGTTGCATGATGATAGTGTGATTCATGCACTTGCATTTGTGTGATTGTAGTTCCTGTGACATCGGGGCCATAGCCTCCACGGACACATCGTGGATGGCGGGATTGAATACCGGAAATATTTGGTTCCAGCATACGGGCGCCATAGATGTCCCCGAGTGAAAATCCCTAAACCCGATGGTACAAAGGATGACTCCAACGTCGAGACCGAGTGGATATACGAGCGCATAAGGGCCGAATACCGGAGGCCGCGTCTCCCACCGTGTCGTGGTCGGTTGGAAAGGAGTGTGGCCTTACTCGCCCGAGGGTAGGGGCAATACTAGGCCTGAGTTTGACCGGCTCGCGAATGGGTCCGCTATCGACGTGCGGATAAGTATTAGCAGACTATTGGCCGGGCGGATAGTGAGGTTTCTTACACTCACTTGGGTATGCGGCTAGGAGAGCGACAGTGCCATTTGGAGTGTATTGAACCCGGTGATTATCGAATGAGAACTGTCGATACATGTTGAGGATTGGCTTACTTGAGTTGCATCTCGCATCGCATGGCCGTGTTATGGCCGATAGCATTCATATCTTGCACCGCATAGCCTTGATTGCTTGCATTCATGTGCTCATCACCATGATTCCGCATTACTCTGACCTTGTATTTTGAGCACGCTTATATTGCGCACATACTCACACCACCCTCTAAGCTTTCTATAAGCTTATGCACGATTGATGCGTGCGCCAGGATGCAGTCGCAGCCATAGTCTCGCTGCAGTTTGAGCGTACAGCCGAGCTTCTGAAGTTTTGTTTCTTTTGTTACATTGTATTTTCCCTTTCTATCGCATTGTACTCAAAAGTTTTTTATCATAGTGGATTTTGTGGTGGTGTTCTTGTGGTTATTGTTTGTAGGTTATGCTTTTGTTATGCTCATTATGAATCAGACTGATGACTTGAAATCCTCCTTGTAGTATCCCAGGATCGGAACCTGGTGAATGGGTGCCGGGATCCGAAAATGGGGTTCTGGATGTTTTTCCCAAGTTGATGATTGCATTCACGCATTCATGCACATAATAAGACTGCATCTGCCATGTTTTGGATTGTCTGTATGTTTTTATGTTATTCCTTCTCTGCGGCGATGGTGTGTAATCTTGAGGAGAGATCACACTGAGCTGGCCACTCATTTATCAATGTTCAACCATATAGAGGATGAAGGGACAGATGGATTTGCGATGGATCAGGAGGAGGCCGCGGTTGAGGAGGCGGCTGGAGACGAGGAGCCGTATCAAGAGGCAGCAGTGTATTATGGCCTTAATCAGTATCTTTCCTTTAATAGTTTATTTGGAATTGATGCATTGAACTCTAGGTTTTGTAAGTGGCCCCCAGCTGAGTGGGCCAGAATATTGTTCGCATGTTGGATCAGATATATGTTATGTTTCATTTCTGCTATTTACGTTTTGATTCACTCGTTAATTACCATTATCATTAGCTAACTCCTGGGCTTTTGGAATCTGAGTCGTGTACTCGGGTTTTAAAAACCAAGGTTGTAACATCCTGGATTTTCACTGTTTTGAATTTTTAAAAATTCTTTAAAAAAATTAATGTAATTAACTTATATTATCACTTACTGACCATTGGCACTCAGTGTTAGTTTATACATGGGTGATACCAGTGAAGAACCGCACAAGTCCGATTAATCATTCGTAGGAAGCCAACGAATCTGCCCGATCACTTGAACATCAAGTTTAGCCTCATGATTTACTCACGTAGGGCCCAAATCCAACCGACCTATCGCTAACTAATCAAAACAATCATAACTAAATTAAAGATCTAACCGAAGCCAAGTTAGATAAGGCCCAGATCTTAACTAATAGACCAAATCAACCCCGTTACTCTTTTAGCCTAAAATCGATGGTTTAAAGTAATCATGACCAAATCTCCACTTTCACTAGTTATAAATAGGCCACACTATGAACATAGTTAATCCTAATCCAAATCATCGCCCACAAGAAATCTCAATACCTAATTCATTCCAGAAATGCCCCGATTTTCCAAACAAGCTCTAGACCGCTCGTTGGTGGGCCACTAGTTCCAAAACTATAGAATAATATCCGTCTTACTGGGCTTGACGTCCATCACGGGAGTCGGACCTGGGTGCTGTCCAGAACCGCTCAACTTGAGCCAAAGGACGAGTGCATGAGAAGTGTAAATACCCTAAAGGAATAGGCTGAAACTTAAGTGAATTGAGTCGCCCACTCTTATTCAAAGTTGAGGATTTTGGACCGTCGGTTTACAACCAAACTTTACATGAGGAGTAAGGATATTTTCCTACTCATATCCGTATAGCCGCGGCCCCGATCGACTATCGATGACCGTTGAACAGACTTCTAATCGTATCTGTCGATCAACGCATCCAAATGGCGGGCCAATCATATCCATACGTAGATCATCATTAGGGCCAACTATCCAACGGTGGGTGTCGACTCCTACGCCCCGTAGTGGCTCCCAAATGGTAGAAAAACATTCTCCTAGGGCTATTATAGTAAAAACCCAACCCTTATGGCCATTTACACCAAATCTGACACTATATAAAGGCATTATTTGGGCACCCCCTCCTCTCATACGAATTTCATGCTCTAGAGCAAGAAAAAAAAGAGAAAAGGGGAGAAGAAAAAGAGGAGAAAGGAGAAGAGAGAGAGGAAGAGAGAGTGAAGAAGAGTGAAGGTGGACCATAGCTTAAGTGGAGCTCAAAGGAATTCGATTCTTGCAACTCCTCATCTCTTTTTCAACGAATCCCTCACCCACAACCGGAAGAACCCCCCTCCTCCAATTGGGTCGGTAATCCCTCATCTTTTCTTGAAACCCTTTGTGTTGAGAAGGGATTTGCATGAAGTTCTAAAATGCAAATGCTTTGCCTTAGGGATTCCGGTCAATCGACCCCAAATCCGAGCACTCCTAGGTTGTTTCTCAAGAACTCAATGATCCATAGGTGCGAACTATTATTCTTAGGTGGCCTAACACTAATTTTAGTATAAATCTAATGATTATGCTTGATTGGGTGATGTATTAGATAATCTAGAGAAAACCTAGGAAAGACCTCACCTTTGATCTTCTCAATCAACATGGAATGTTATGGAATGTTTATTGTCTCTCACATGATTGGGTATGTATTTGATGATTGCATGTTCATGTCTTGATTGATTCTCGTACAATGTTTCCCTTATAGGATGTGTGATGCATTAACCCTTGTACATTTTGTGCTATGAGATATATGAGATTCTTGGTTTCCTCACTAACCCATACAACACACATGCACATTTATTTCGTAGTGTTGTTAGTAGTTACATTTATATCAAATTCTAAGTTTATATGTTTAATGCATGATTACATGACACCATTTGTATAAAATAATAATTCCTAATTTGTTGAAATGTTATTAAATACCGTCCAAACCCTTGGGTTAGTCAGGAATCTGAGGTGAGAGACAGTAGTCCTGTTGGTAGGACTATCCTGGGGCTAAACCTGTGGATTTGGATAGGTGTGTATGGGTGATAGTAGTTAGACTACATAGGTCGCTTGTGCCCGATGTCATCTGTCATGTACTCGCCTGAACTCGTGCGGTCTAGTCTACTTACTGACCAACCATGTTTGTTAACCGTGTCTGCTCACGCCTTAATGGAACCTGGGACACCCTTCGCCCACTGAAGCCTATTGATAACCGTTGGAAACTGATCCACTATCTCGAGAGCCGGGCATAGTGGAATGGGATACTGTGTCCAAGCTGTGACCTACACTGGGGTTACGAGTCTCCCCGTAGTGACCGCGAGCAATCATTTTCCCAGCACTCTCTATGTGCTTGAAATCGGGGATGGGGAACCCAATGGGATCAAGGATCACAGGGTCTTGGCCTCGCGCGTTGAGGGACCTTGACCTCGCAACTAGTTAAGGGCATTGATATCGTGGGGTGTACCAGTTTTTCCAATCTGTTAGATGAACGGAATTAACTAAATACTCGGTTAACACTATTCATGCATTGCATTAGCTAGGTTTTGGTAATTCGGCAGTTGAAGTCGCAATGAGGGAGTGCTGGTCATGTGCGATCGTTAGACGGAGTCGCTCGAGGGAGTGTTGTGGTGAGGTCATGCATCATATCATTTATCATGTATATGCATTAACAAGATTACTTAAGGATTTATGAATGTTTGCCTTTCATTAATTCATAATATAATTGATGCCTGATGTAACTTAAGATTAATAGCACCCACTGAGTTGATTACTCACTCCCACTCTGGGACGATGTTTTAAAACATCAATCAGACTCTTTAGTAGTTGCAGGTGACGCTGAGTACGAGGAGCCTTTTGGCACGAACCTGGATGAGGAAGACGAGATGTCTTATTTCCAGTTGATGAGCGGTTCGCCGTAGATTTCACAGGCGGACTTGAGTCGCTGAGTAGTGGACTCAGCACACTATTCTTTTGGACATATTATTCCTTTGTATTTTTGGTGGGCGATGCCTTGTGCGTCCCATCGATATTTTTAGACATTATATATATCTAGCAATTTCCCTTCTAGTAGACTAGTTGTGAATTGTGATTCATGTATCTAGTAATTCCATACTGCTCGGTGAACCGGATTAAATGCAAAACAGTAAAAATTAGTTTTAAGTGATACCCAGGAACTTGGGAGTCGAGTGTATACACGACCCCCAATTTTCAGGGTGTTACAAGGGCGTTATAGTTAGAGTATTTTTGTGATAGAGATTTTAGGATAGGGAGGGAATAAGGGAAAGATAGAGGGGTAAAGTGGGGAGAAAAAGAAGTAAAGAATCATGGCTAGCATAGGTAGGGGTATGGGTTGCATGAGGATGACATGACTTTGTTTGACTAATGGGGAGAGAGTGACATAAGTTATGGATGAGTTGATGGATTGATTTTTATTTTTTTAACATACGCACACACACCTCCACACACTCACGACGTAGTGGGCTTTCACCACCTATGGATATTCAAACCCTTGACCGGGTGTTGAAACTCCCGAGAGTCTACCACCCGAGCAAGAGCAAGGATCCAGGATTGATGGATTGATTGATTGATTGATTTGACAACATGGGGATTTGTGTAAGTGGGGCCTGCGTGCATTGTGCGGCCCACCTCGGATTGTGCCAAAATTGTAACTTCTAATCTAAGTGTCGAAATGGGGCATGCCATGTGGCGTTAGAATCGCGGTCGCTAAGTTACAAGTCTCGAAGTATCGCGGTACAAAAGTAGGGTAACGATTAAAACTCATCGATTTGGTCTGTCGAAAATATGCCGTTGTTTAAATAGAAGTGTACGGAATGTCTCGTGAGGTTACGGGTCTTACAGTTTGCCTAAAACTTATCAGTATTCTCAATCTTATTGAGAATGGATAAATAATGCTTAAAGGACAGCATAATCATACGTGCTTTGGCCTGCCATTATATTTTCAATTTAATTATTTTACAAAAATTATAAATTCTGTAATTTTTGCCAACGGATCTGACCATTTGTTGAGGTCCGTTTTTAACCATCTTGAAACAGGGGTCACAAAAGTAGTTGTCAATTGGCGGAGTCAGACGGTAGTGGATTAGGTACGCCCTATGCTCACCCAAAAAACCGAGTCCCTTGCCTTGGGTCCCACCTTTATGTATGTATTCTATATCCAAGCCGTCCATACGTTTTGCGATATCACTTTAGGGCATGAACCCAAAAATAAAGCAAATCCAATTCTCAGGTGGGCCATAACATAGGAAACACTGGTGATTGATCATTAATGGGCCACCAAAGTTTTGGATCAAGCTGATATTTGTTTTTTTTCATTAATTCAGGTTTACGTAACCTTATCAATAGGTTGGATGGCATATAAACATTACCGAAACATTACGGTGGGCCTTAAGAAGTTTTTAATGGTAAGGCATTCAATCATCGTTGTTTCCTATAGTATGGTTCACCTTAGATTTTGATCATCTTCGTTTTCGAGTTCATGTCCTACACCGATCTGGAAAAATGGATGGACGACGTGGATATAGAATATATACATCAAGGTGGGCCCCATGTTAAGGGCTGCACCTAATCCCGAGTTGAATGGACCCGCTTAGATGGAAACGGATTGGCTACTCCCCTGGCCACCAGCCCCGTGGCTGATGGTCGGTGCTCTGTGGGCCCCACCATGATGTATGTGTTTCATCCATTCTTACAGATAATTTTATGGCTTGATCCCAAAAATGAGAGGGATATAAATCTCAGGTGGACCACACCACATGAAAACAATAGCGATTGGATATCCACCATTAAAATCCTCCTAAGGCCCATTGTACTGTTTATTTGACATCCAATATGTTGATTAGGTCATACAGGCCCAGATGAAGGGAAAAAAAAAAAAACAAAAATCAGCTTGATCCAAAACTTTTATGGCTCCCAAAATGTTTTTAATGGTCCACGCTCATTCAAAACTGTTTTCTGTACAGTGGTCCACTTGAGATTGGTATATACCTCATTTTTGGTCTTATACCTTAAAATGATCTCTAAAAATAGATGGACGGCGTAGATGGAAAATATACATCATGGTGGGGGCCACAGAGCACCGACCATCAACCATTGGCCGGTGTCTGGTGGAGTAGCCAATCCGTTTCCTGCTTAGACGGGTGAAATGCTAGGCGATGATTTAGACCGTTCATTGAAGTCCCTTTTTAAAACCTACGGAAACAGTGTTCTAGAAAAGTAGTTATTAACTCAGCTTCCTATGGACGGTTAGGATCTATGATCAGTGAGATTTTATTTCCATGCGGACGATAGATAGCGAGACCTTTTATATCAACGATTTGGATAGGATGGACCTATGAGATTCATCTAGCCCGACCCAATTACTAATTAGGCCCAATTACTATGGATAGGATGGTCCCACCATGATACGTGGGCTATATCCACATCGTCCACCCATTTTTCAAGATCATTTTAGAGTATAGGCTCAAAAATAAGGTAGATCTAAAGCTCAAGTGGACCCAGAGCAGAAAGCAACGGGGATTGAACGCTTACCATTGAAAACTTCTCTGGGCCACATAAGTTTTGGTTCAAGCTATTATTTGTTTTTTCTTTTCTCTTCATCCAAGTCTTTTTTACTTTATGAATAGATTGGATGGCAAATAAACATCACGGTGGACCCTACGAAGATTTACTATGGGCATCATTGTTCCCACCGCGTAAGCTCTAGATCTGCCTCAATTTTAGGCCCTTAGGAGGAGTTTGGCACACGGTATTCTACGAGATTGGGTGGGATGAGATTCTCATATCCACCGTTCAATCCACCATCAGCGTTTGAATCGTTGGACCCAACAATCACCGCCAAACCAATCTTTCAATCCCATGTTTATAGCTAAGGCATTGGGAAGCACACCCCACGCAGCAGTCATACTGAAGCTCATCCCTGGATTCGAGAGAGGGATTTGGAGAGAATCGAATCCATCTCTCCTCCAGCAGCATATCCCGCGTACAGTTGCCGGATTGACTTCCAGTCGAGTCAACGCTCCACCATCTTCATTACACCCCACCATGATGTATGTGTTTCATCCATGTCGTCTATCTATTTTTAGAGATCATTTTATTGGTATGAGAGCAAAAATGAGTTATATCCCAATCTCAAGTGGACTACATTACAAGAAACAGTGTTGAATGAGCATCGACCGTTAAAAACCTTTTGGAGGCTATAAAAGTGTTGGATCAAGCTGATATTTGTTTTTTCCCTTCATCTGGGACAGTACGACCTAATCGATAGATTGGATGTCAAATAAACAGTACAGTGGGCCTTGGGAGGATTTTAATGGTGGATATCCAATCACTATTGTTTTCCTGTGGTGTAGTCCAACTGAGATATATGTCCCTCTCATTTTTGGGATGAAACCCTAAAATGATCTGTAAAAATGAATGAACTGAATGGATGAAACACATTCATCATGGTGGGGCACACAGAGCACCGACCACGGGCCACCAGGTTGATGGCATGGGGAGTAGCCAATCCGTTTCCATCATCTACCTTGTTTTCGAATGAATCCACCAACAACGCAAAGGTGACCACGCATGACTCCTATAGAATTCTGGAATCACTTGGGCCATCCAAACGCGACACCCATGGAACTCTGAAATCACTGGGTCATCCAAACAGGATCGCTGGAGATTCATGTTTTCAGCAATACCAGGGCAACCCCTGATCCAGCAATGATGGCCGGAATGCAATCTCATCCCATGAATTACCATGGAATTTGACAGGCTAAACATGTCCTTAGTCATAAAATAAGATTGCAAAACAGATGAATGGTGTGGATGTAATATATATGTGTGTGTGTGTGTGTGTTATTATCAATGGTTCCCAATGATGGTGGGTATATCTAGTCAATGGAGAACAAACCAAAGAGTGAATTCCACCCTGACACAAATATACTATAGAGTTAGGCTTGTCCCATGGTATCCCATGGTAATAGGGGACAATCCCCATCACATGTAATCATTACATTTTTTGAATTCCATCCCACCTAATCATTGCCAATACCACACGCCAAACACTCATTTTCTCCATAGATTTGGAGGGATTTGAAGGGATTTTGAACTCCCTTTATTGGTTTGCAAGGTTTCAAATCCCCTGAGTTTGAAATGCACGTTGAGAGCTTGGATTACATCTAAAATTCTTCCAAGAGTTGCATGTGTAATATGTGTATCAATAGACTATTAAACTATTGGGCACATGGTCCACTAATGATATCCCAAAACAATTAGATTATCAATTGCATTACTATAATTAATTTAATATGTTGATCAATGCCGTCCAAACATTATCCATGTAAATCATTGGTTAGTCACTCAGACATGATCTTGTGCTTGTGGCCCATCTAAGACTTGGAATTTCATCATTTTCAGGCAAAGCATATATTTTAGCAAGCTTATTATAACCATTGTGTCAAACATTACATATGTCACAAATTAGAGATATTAAAGTTGATTTAGTAATTAAATTCAAACCCCCGTGAATATACTATGCATAGCTACTTTTGGATTAAAGTTGATTCCCAATCTAGGGTGCCAAACAAAATGGGAAGATTTCAAATCCATAGAGTTTCAAATCAGAGGGTTCTGAATTCGCTCTCCCAAACAGACCCTAATAAACATTAGATGCCCGGCATTGAAACCATCCTAGGAGCCAAATAAGTATCATACAAGCTGATGTTGGTGCTTTCTCTTAATCTTGTTTGGAATTACCGAATAAGATGGCATATAAACATCACCATGAACTTTAAAGAAGTTTGAATGGTTGGTTACATGTTGTTTCCCATGATCCAACTCAATTAAGAGTGTGTGTGTGTGTGTGTGTGTGTGTGTGTGTGTGTGTGTATCATTTTGGATTGTCATATTAATGTGAGTTAGTGAAACCTGAGTGATTTTTTAATGTACATTGTTGTGGGCCTTATATAGCTTTAGGCAATGGATGTTATGGAAACTGGAGGAAGTTAGGGCGTTGGGAGCTTGTGTTTGGAATGCATTAGGTTATAAATCGCAAATCAAGGTCATTCTCAATTCCGAGTTGTGTTTGGTAGCTTGCAACCTTAATGCACTGGAATTAAAAAATAAAAATGCATTGAAATTCTGCCATATATTGTACACTAATTTGAATTTAATTACAACATCATCTTTAATATTCAATGTGTGTTTGTGTGTGTGATATATTTAATGGAATAATTGTGATAAGCCCGTTAATATATATATATATATAGAGGTGAAAAATGATAAACTTTTAAGCTTCAAGTGGCCCACAAGTATAGAATTACAAATGATTAACTCACCAATGTTTTTTAACCATTGATGTACATGGTCAATGTTTGAACTTTGAGATCATTCTATTAATATAATTTTAATGATGCAAGCAATAATTTGATTATTTTAAAGTATCATCAGCTTGTCACGTGTACAATAAATTAACAACCTTGCAATACTTTTGTTACATGTGCAACTCTCTTATTTTTAAAATTGAGCTAAAAAAGCACTTCATTCCAAATAATTGCTCTAAGTGAGAGATTTCAAAATATAACAAAACTGTGTATATTTAAATACCTAACTTCTAAATACCTCTGAATTCCTACTACCAAACGACTTTAAAATTTTGAATCACAAAAATCAACGGTGCCAAAAGACCCAATAGGTCTTCCCAATCAACTGGCAAGCCATATAGATACGAAAAGTCGGGTCCTTTCTCATGCCTCGGTGATAGACTCACCAGAGTTTCAACACAAGGTCATGGGTTCGAGTAGCCATTGTGTTGAAACTGCACTGTAGTGTGAGTGTAGGGGGTGTGAGTGTGTGTGAAAAAAAAAAGATACAAAAGGAATGGACAATTTAGACTGATGCCAATTACATGTAACACTTACTCAAGAAAGCTCCTATGACTTAAACGTTTTGTGGAGTCCAGTGTGATGCCTATGTAAAGTTCATTTTATCCATTAGTTCTGCCAACTCATGTTAAGATAAGATCCTAAATTTAAGGTAGGTTTAAGTGAGCCACATTACAGGAAATAGTGGGATAGAAACACCTATTAAATACCCTGTGATATTTGTATGCCATCCAACCCATTTTAAGGTGATTTGCGTCGAGATCAAGCCAAAAACACATACTTGCCCGATTTAAAACTTCCCCGGGCACAAAAAGTTCACAATGTTGGGCGTTCAATCCCCATTACCTCCGGTGGTGTAGTGTACTTAGTGTTGTATGATTTTGGGCTGAATATGGAATGAATGGATTTCAGACAGACATCACAGTTAGCTCCATGGAAGTCTCAGACACATTAGGGCAAATATCTTCACCATGCTAGCTGAATTGTCATGTGAGACTCGGATGGCCCACATGAGAAAAATGTTGATACCTTGAGAGAGTGTGATGGATGATGCACTAACAATTAATGCCAGTTAGAAATTGCACACATGGCATACAAGTAGTCAAATATAACTGCCCAAATTATAGTAATTAGTGTAAATGTATCATGAACCAAAATAAAGAGTATTTGATTATCTGACCATAGGATGTTCTATGCATGGACATTTAATGGACAATCAAAATGAAAAATATTGAAGGTCTTATTTCTATAAGCAAATTAATATTTATGAATTAGATAATAGGATTATTCAAAGAATTGAATCATAGGACTGTTTATTTTCAACAATGGTCCGTACAATTCCGATGGTTATATTGGAATCAATATTGGTATACCCTATTTTTTATTATTCTTAGGAAATCTAATGGAAATTATACATGTTATAGCAAGGGAAAGAAATAATATGTTAAAGATTTTCAAGGATGCTTAAAGTATTTTTTACAAAACCACGACTGAGAGGATAACAAGATAGGAATTACTTGAAAGAAATTCAAAAACAAAGCAAGTGGTCGAGAGGCATACAGAAGGTCGACCAAGAAGGTAATCAAAACAAAAACCTTGGTCGATGAAGTGAAGTAAGATGTCGATAGTCGTACAGAAGTAGAAAAAGCGACCAAGATGTGTCCAAAAGTAAATCGAGCAGCCGAGGGAAGCCAGGAAAGGGAATGCGGCTGAAAAGCTTGGTCGAGCGGTTAAAACGAAAAGATATGGAGAGTGGTCAAGTGGAGCGCAAGCGAGCGACCGACTAAAGAGATACAATTGATGTATGACCATGATCGACGAAAGAGATGTTGCCAATGATTGATCGAGTGACTGAAAACTGAAAACAAAGTTTAGTCAAGGAAAGAACAATTAGGAAGAAGAAACGTAACAGAAAAAAGAATTTAGAAATAGGCTTTTCGACTAATGTAACAGTTGTAATAATGGAAGAAGGATATAAAAGAATAAACTACAACAGAACTCTATGCATAGCAAAGGAATCTCACCGATAGAAGAAACACCAATCAAAATGTAATCAAATCTCAAAACCAACAAATCAAATCTACCTTATCAATTTCATTCATCCCAGCTTATCTTTGGGGCAGTGATAATCCAGTAATAATAATTTTTAGCTATAATATTTATTTATAATCCAAGTTTATGATCATATGTTGTATTTACTCTTTATTCAATATCAATAGTTTAGTTTTTATAAGAGATGCATTCTTATTATTGCTTCAAGTGTTTGGTTGCAAATTTTTCAAAAGTTTTTTGTTTTTTAAAAGTCATTTCTCAGGGAAGGCAAAAATATTCTATTTTTAAAAAAAGAACTCATCTTTTGATCATCGTCCAATCATTATTAAATTCCATAAATGATTAAGTAATTAATTCATCTTTTTAGATGTATCAGTTCATATTGGCGTACGGGGTCAAAGTTGATCGGTTTAAATGAAGCCGTCGTATTGATAATGTCACACGGGCGTAACTAAAAACAAACCGAAAAGCTAACAAATAGATGCTACGTGTATAAGATTTTAGTGCTGCGTACAACGCTTGATGCGCAGCTTGCGTGTCAAATTCATCCTCGCGAGACACCTTTTACCACTTTTCTATAAAATACCAATGTGTTAGGACAGTGCACCAAACTTCATTCCCGTTCAAAGAGTTGAAATTCAAAAAAACATTTCATCCAGACTGCGAGAAGAAGACGTCAGGGAGAGAGAGATGTGTTTGGTATTCATTTGCGACGAGGAAGAGAAGGTCGTGGGCAGGCAGCCAGCGCCAGGATCGTGTCCGTACTGTGGTGGGCTGGTGCAGGCCACTGACGTTGAGAGCCAATGGACGCTTTGTTTCCTCCCTCTATGTTTCAAGACCAAAAGGAAGTACTTTTGTACCATGTGTTCCAGACGTTTGGTGTCCTACCCATGACACCATTTTCATGTATGTATGTGTATATGTGTATGTGGGTAGAGAAAGATGGTGTGTTTGGCTGGGTCTCAGATTGGGATTTAGTTGGATATGGTTTTTGGCAAGTGGGTTTTGTATGGTAACGGATTTGAAGGTGGATTGATGGTTATATATATATATATATATATATATATATGGATTAGACTATTTGTGACATTTTTTGTTATCTTCATAATTAAAATATTGAGAATAAATGAATTTTCTTTTGCCAATTTTTGGAATGTTTGAGATTGAAGGATGAACTTGAAAAGATGTGATTCAATTTTAAATGTGTCTTTGATTTCTCTGAGCAATTCATTTCTTGCTGGGTAGAAAGAAGCAGAGCATGAGGATTACCAAGTTTTATAAAAGAAATTCCATAGATGGTGTGTTTGGCTTGGTCCCAGATTGGAATTTGGTTAGCTATTGTTTTTGACAAGTGGGTTTTGGATGGGAAGGGATTGAAAGGTGGATTGAAGGGTTTTTTTGGGTTTTGATAATTTGTGGCATTTTTGTATTTTTTTATATCATTTTTTTTAATTTAAAGATTGATGGATGCATTCCAGTGGATTGTATAGTCACATGCATTAATTTCTTCTGAAAGTAGCAAAGCATATTCCAAAGTGGTTTGAAAGGAAGGACCCTTTTTGGGCCCACTTATGTGGAAAACATTGGAAGAAGGTAATATCCCAAGATAAGATAGCTTTTTTATGTCGACAAGAAAGTTCAGAAGATAAAAATATTGGGGGTACTCTCCAATATCCAAATAATAAAAATATGCTGAAAGCTTCAAACGTTCTCCTAGGGATGATAGAAGATATGCCTTATCTATTGAAAGGTGGAATTTCCACTCCCTTCATTTGGAATTTTTTTCTATTAATAATGTAAAATTAATATGGTGGTCTAAAGGATTACAAACACTCATTCACCCTAATGGCCCCCTCAAGCTTGACTCATATATATAGAATTTAGGAAATAATGTAGGAAATCATATAAGAGTAACATAACCCGTGAACAGATTTAGTAAAGACATTTACTGGCTGCTCTTACTTTTCACCAACAAATTAACAATCTACCTCAATCGCAATATGCTTGGTACGCTCTCACAAAATATAAAATTATATGTGATATAGATAGCATGGTACACTCTCACAAAATAATGTAGGACTTCACTCCTGACATGACCCATGAAATGGCACTTGGTTTCGATGGAGAAACGCACAATACTAGTAATACAGTATGTGCTTCTTGCTTTTTTAAAAAACAATATTGCCACCAAGAAATGTACAACCGCCTGATGTAAACTAACAATTTGTAGTGGAACCAGCCTAATTTGCATTGCAATGGGCGTGGCGGTAATGATGGCCATGATTTTATAAAATTTAAAAAAAATGATGAGGATGTCAAACAACCATTTATTCTAAAAGTTTAAGCTATCAAAATGTGGTGTATCAACCTATATCGATGGACTTTTATCACTCCAACACGGGAACGTACTGATAGGGGTGGAGGGACACTCACACCATAAATAGTCCGGAGAATAATATATTAGCAAGGGACCTTCCACTTTAATACCATGTCAAACAACCCTTTACTCTAAAAGCTTAAACTGTCAGAGTGTGGTGTATCAATATATATCAAGGGACTTTTATCACTCCAATAGAGGATACACATGCCAAGAGCATACTTGACATAATGGAGAATGCTAAACATTGCATCAATGTGATGAGAGCATGGTGCTTGCATGATCAAGCCATATTGACTGCATAAGCAATGTTAGGCTAGGTGATGGATAAGTAAATTTGTTTTATCTACCAGTTGGGGAGCAATTAAGGAGAAATGCTCTAATGCTTCCTGCGCATCAGAAATTATAATGCTGCTAATGACATTGGGACACATAGAGAGTCCAATCTATTGATCTAGACTGTTCATTAGCTCCAATGCCCATTTCATGTGACGATCATGCAAACATCACACAAACCTAACCAACAATAACCATTTGATCAATGGCCTTTAATATGGACGGTCTTGATTTTATATAAAAATAGGTCTAATCAACAAGTTGATTCATTTATTTGTTGGAGTGTTTAAGATTTTAAAGAATCACTTTTGTTAGGCAATCATAATCATTCATCCATGGCTTGGAAAAGTGATGACCTTAGAAAATAAGGCCAAATCAAGGATATGTTGGATAATCCGACTTGTCCATTTCTGTGTTCTAGACTTGATAAGATCAATTAATTGAACTGTCCATGCAAACCAATGCCCAAGAGCATTATAACTTATTGTGCTTTGAGAACATTAGATCACTTCTCTTATTTAAATGAACTCAAATGATATAAATAATTTAGAAGTTTGATTATTTAAAACAATACAAACGGTTATTGATCGATATTTGGGCTCATATTTTGGCTATTGTAGACCAGCAAAATGGTATTTTATAGGCCAATATAGCGTCCACATACCGTATAGCTCTTACACCTGTTGGAAGTTATACAGATTAATATAATTTCTGTATAATGTGGAAACCAAAAATTACAAATAAATCTGAAATATGGACAAGCTGAAGCGCATCTGAAATGTTGTCCTTAAAGCATTATTTGCCCCTACTCAAGTGAATTGAGTATGCTGATAGGTTACAGGCAAATTGCTTCTAGGATACGACGAGCTTGGTGTGGGTCTGCGTTCAGCAAACACGAAGGCCCACCTATTGGAACTCTATTACACTTAGAATGGCAGAAATACAATAAAAAAAATCCCAGAAGAAAGAAAAAGAAGAAAATTGTAATTTAGACCACTGCACTGGTCAAGTCTTCAACCACTGGTTCAGTTGAACCGTTCTAGACCACACCGTTGGTCTGTTCTTCTTGCAAAGGTTTAACCATTGCTATCTTGTTGGAATTACTGGAGTATAGAGAGAGGAGTAGTCAGCTGTCTCAATTCGTATGGTAGTGTTGGATTGGGTTGTGAGATTGTGTGGAGACCCATCCAGGCCCTCCTTTTATATGTTATAATGGCTTGGGGTTATGGTCTAGGGAATTAAATCTCATGACCGTTTTCTAGATGTTAGAGAAAACTAGCCGTTTTATGGTCATTTTCTGACTGTTGTGCATGGCCATTAATTTGCTGCATGCTGACTGTTGTGAGACAGCAACTAGCCGTTTTCTAGCTGTTAGGCTAGCCATGTAGTAGTTTCTGCATAACTTCTACAATTAAGTTCATACATGTTACACATTTGTGCAACAGCTATATTTCCAGCCTCTATATATTCAGAGGGACTCTCATTCAGTCCTCTAAATTTTCGTCCAGCTATCTATTTACCTTAGCCACTTAGTCGCACCACGACTCACACACGTCTCACTCCGGTTCGCTCAAGGTCGCGAAGGAGCGACCCTCTGCGACACGATGCGAACGTGCGAAGTGCGTCACTAGCACCTCTACAGCCACACTACCTCACATGCCCACGCCCTCGCACTAAGCCCGAGCGCGAGCGCGTGCGCGCGGGTGTTATAGTGCTATGCACTGGAACACGCAAGGTCCATAGTCCTTGGACTAGGTAAGTAAATATTATAATACTCCACTGTTTTCATTTAAACCACTTTTTCTTCTCTTTCCTTTCCCATGTGGGACTATTCTTAAAAACCCCTAAAAGGTGTTTTTCAAACACTTTATATATTATATTATATTTATTTTAAAATATATATTTTATATAAAATCAACATTTTTTGTAACAATCGCCCACTTGATTTTTATAAAAATATATTTTCTCGGTTAAACATTTCTTCCAGAATAATAAGCTTATATGCATAAAGAAAGATATCTTTCGATTTTAATCTTTCCTTAGTGTAAGTATCTTAAAACTCTATCAAAATGATTGGTAACCGTAGCGTTGAACCAGTTATTCCTAGATAACAGAGTTGGAGAAACCACACACATATTCGCTATGTATTTATTAGAGTTCCCACAATCTTACTTAGCACAATTAATGATCATGTGCTTATCCTAATTCGTGAACGATCCCGAGAGAAAACTCCTAACTCTCACGAGAGACGGCACCATCTCTACGTTCATATAGGTGAAATCCTTCCAGTATCTCCGTTACTATAAGAAACTTGTCCTTTAGACTAGATTTCATTAAGAGTTATAAGACTCAACCCTCTATCGTAATGCTCAACACTTATCTATTATGGATGAGGTTATAAAATTTAGTGCTGAAAACTTTCCACATATCAGTGACTTGTTCTTACCCATTAAACCCAAAATTAGAGATTTTCTGATTTTAGGTTGGGTTTTCATCACTGGTGGAACTTTGGTTGAAGAGTTTCAACCCCATCCCTCTAGATGTAGCCTTTACTACCTCTCTCGGTAGAGGTTTAATGAAATGATCTATCAGGTTATTGCTGAATTTCACATAGAAAATAGCAATGATTCCATCTCGAATCAATTGTCTGACATAATCATGTCGAAGACTGATATGTCTAGACTTACCATTATATGTGCCACTATAGGCTCTAGCTAATGTGGCTTTACTATCACAATGTAGTGACACAATCAATATAGGCTTCACATAGAAAGAAATTTCTAATAGAAGATCCCTTAGCCACTCAGCCTCTTTACCTTTTGCAGTCAGGGCTATAAATTCAGACTCCATAATCGAGTACGTTATGCAAGTCTATTTCTTAAATCTCCAAGATACAGTTGCACCTCCTGGGGTGAATACTCACCCTGTAGTAGACTTGTTGTCCCCTACACTCGATATCCAGCTTGCATCAGTATATCCTTCCAATATGGCAGGAAACTCTGAATAAAATAGTCTTAAGTCTTTGGTTGTTTTTAAATAACCAAGTACTCTACTGATTGCATTCCAGTGTTCAGTACTAGGGTTACTAGTAAACCTACTAAGTCTACTCACAGTATATACGATATCAGGTCTAGTACATTGCATAGCATATATAAGACTCCCTATAGCACTCGCATATTCTAATTGTGCAACTGTTCTTCCAGTATTTTCTTTTAACTTGATACTTGGATCAAATGGGGTCTTTGCTTCCTTTATATTTAGATGGTTAAACTTGTTTAGTATCTTCTCAATATAATGAGATTGACACAAAACATAACCCCCACAATGTTTTCTAACTTTAATACCTAGGATAGTATCAACTTGTCCAAGATCCTTCATTTTAAATACGAAAGATAGAAACCTCTTTGTTTCAGTCACACCTTCCATTTTATTACTTATTATTAACATGTCATCAACATATAGACAAATAATAACAATACAACTACCATCTACTTTAGAAAATATGTATTTGTCAGCTACATTATGCATGAAATTATGAGATAGTATTTTTGAATGAAACTTCTCATGCCATTGTTTTGGAGCTTGTTTTAATCTATACAAAGATTTGACTAATCTACATACTTTGTTTTCATTTTTTGGTAGAACGAATCCTTCAGGTTGTTCCATGTATACCTCTTCATTGAAGTTACCATTCAGGAATGTAGTCTTTACATCCATTTGGTGAATGTGAAGATGATGTATGGAAGTTAGTGCAAATAATATCCAAATGGATGTTATTCTAGCTACAGGAGAATATGTGTCAAAGTAATCTATCCCTTCTTTTTGTCTAAAATCCTTAGCTACTAGTCGAGCTTTGAAGATTTAGATAATCCCATCAGTGTGATATTTCTTCCTAAATACCCACTTATAACCTATAGGTCTAGAACCTGGAGGTAAGTTTACTAGTTCCCATGTTTGATTTGACAGTATGGATTCTATTTCATCGTTTATATCTTCTAGAAAGTTGAGTCTCTAGAGGATACAGCCTCTTTATATGTTTTAGGATCATCTTCTATAGTCATCACTATAGGTATTTTTCTTATACCATTGTTTCTATCTCCTTCTACAAGATGGAAACCGACGCGTTGTGAGTCTATCATCACTATAGGTATTTTTCTTATACCATTTTTTCTCTCCTTCTACAAGATGGAAACCGACGTGTTGTGAGTCTATGTAGTCATCTCCTAGACTCTTCTCTATTCTTATCCTTTGACTCCTGCGAGGTTCAATAGGAGCTTCCACTGTTTGTGGAACTGTGCTATCTGGTTCTCTATTAGGAGTTTGAATTTTATTATCCTTTGACTCCAAAAATAGTAAGTTCTCAAAGAACTCAACGTCTCTTGATTCTGTTAGTGTATTAGACTCTATATCTAGAAGTCTATAAGCTTTACTATTTTGTGCATACCGTACGAAGACGCACTTAATAGCTCTTGGTCTTAACTTAGTTCTTTTTTTATAAGGAGTTCTGTAATATGCAAGACACATCCACACTTTTAGATATCCTAGGTTAAGTTTTCTACCTCTCCATATTTCATATGGAGATATTTTATATTTTTTAAACGAAATTCTGGTTATTATATGGCATACTGCAAGCAGTGCCTCACCCCATAGACTTAGTGGCAACTTTGCTCTCATCAGCATTGAGTTGACAATCTCTACTAATGTTTTATTCTTCCTTTCAGCTATTCCATTTTGTTGAGGTGTGTATGGTGCTGTACACTGATGTATCAGTTCATGTTCTTCACATAAGTTATCGAATTCATTTGAGAAGTATTCTCCTCCTCTATCACTACGGAGAATTTTTTATCTTCTCATTTAATTGATTTTCTACTTCTGTTTTATATATTTTAAACATGTTTAATACTTCATCTTTACTTTTTAATAGGTACACATACACATATCTAGAGCAATCATCTATAAATGTTATGAAGTACCATTTACCTCCACGAGTAAGAATGCAGTTTAACTCACAGATGTCACTGTGCACAAGATCCAATACTTGAGATGATTTTTCAACACTTGGAAAAGGTTTCTTCGTCATTTTGCATCGTATACATATTTCACATTTTTCAGTTTCATTATCTGTGTATGAGATTAAACCATTCTTAGTCATAAACTTCAAGGTATTATACCCTATATGGGCTAGTCTATCATGCCATAGTTCAACGGATTCAACTATATACGCAGAAGTGCTACTTTCATTCAGAGAAAACTTAACCATCCCGTTACAAGCATATCTCTTTCCGATAAAATTCTCATTTTTAGACAGAATCAGTTTACCTAACTCGTACACCACCCTTATGCCTGGTTTTTCCAGAAAATTCCCAGAAACTAAGTTTCGCCTCATGTCTGGGACGTGCAGTACATTAGTCAGAATCACTTTCTTTCCAGAAGTGAATATCAGTTTTACAGTTCCTTTGCCAACGACCTTCGATCGGACTTCATTACTCATTTGGACTTCTTAACCATCGGTCAATTCCTCATAGGTTTTGAAGGCTGATTTGTCGTAGTACACATGTACTGTAGTGGCAGTATCATACCACCAATCTGAAACTTTACCTTGGATGGTATTCACCTCAGTAATCATAACCACAATATTGCCTTCTTTTACTGTACTTGCCTCTTTTTTAAACTTGCAATATCGGTATACTCAAGCATAGTGCCTAGTTTTCCCACAGATATGGCATGGGCCTTTAAACTTTCTGTTCTTCTTTTGGGCGTTTTTCTTGAATTTCCCTTTATTAGGTTTCAAAGAATCGTCCTTCTGGGAATTCTTGTTATTAGTGCTCTCTACTACATATACCTTGGACGAGGCATTCCCGTTATCATTCTTTCTGTCGCGGTTACGGGATTCTTCCTCAATTCTAAGGTGTTTCTGGATTTGTTCCAATGTGTAGTCTTTAGTTTTATGCAGCAGCTTCTTTCTATAGTCTTTTCACATCGGTGGCAATTTAGCTATTATAACCCCAACTTGGAATGATTCGGAAAGATCAATTTTTATCGCTTTGATTTTGTTTACTATTAATTGCAGTTCTTAGATTTGGGACAATAGTGGTTTATTATCTACCATGCTGAAGTGAAAATACCTGGCGATGAGAAACTTATTTGTACCTTCTTCTTCAGCCTTATATTTGAACTCCAAAGCGGCCCAGATCTCCTTTACTGATGACGTCTGTTGGTACAGATCGTACAGGCGGTCGGAGAGTACGTTCAGAACGTGTCCTCGACACAAGAGTTCGTCTTCAGCTCGTTTGGTGCGGGCAGCCACCTGTTCAGGTGTGTCTATGTCGAATGCTTCAGGTAGTGCTTGCAGATTTGGATCTAATATGTAACAGATCTTCAGCGCCATAAGGAGAAATTTCAACTTGTCTTGCCATCTTATAAATTTGGTTCCATCGAACCGATCAAGATGTATCAAGTTCTGATTCATCAACTTGATGGATGAAACATCGTCAGCTTCCATCAAATAACGCTTTAAGATTGTTGGAAGTTATACAGATTAATATAATTTATGTATAATGTGGAAACTGAAAATTACAAATAAATCTGAAATATGGACAGGCTGAAGCACGTCTGAAACGATGTCCTTAAAGCGTTATTTGCCCCTACTCAAGTGAATTGAGTATGCTGATAGGTTACAGACAAATTGCTTCTAGGATACGATGAGCCTGGTATGGGTCTACGTTCAACAAACACAAAGGCCCACCTATTAGAACTCTATTACACTTAGATTGGTAGAAATACAATAAAGAAAAAATCCCAGAAGAAAGAAAAAGAAGAAAATTGTGATTTAGACTACTGTACTGGTCAAGTCTTCAGCCACTGGTTCAGTTGAACCATTCTAGACCACATCGTTGGTCTATTCTTCTTGCAAAGGTTTAACCGTTGCTATCTTGCTGGAATTACTGAAGTATAGAGAAGGAGTAGTGAGTTGTCTCAATTTGTATGGTAGTGCTGGATTGGGTTGTGAGATTGTGTGGAAACCCATCCAGGCCCTCCTTTTATAGGCTATGGTGGCTGGGGGTTATGGTCTAGGGAATTAAATCCCATGACCGTTTTCTAGCTGTTAGAGAAAACTAGTCATTTTATGGTCGTTTTCTGACTGTTGTGCATGGCCATTAATCTGCTGCATGCTGACTGTTGTGAGACAGCAACTAGCCGTTTTCTAGCTGTTGGGCTAGCCATGCAGCAGTTTCTGCATAACTCCTGCAATCAAGTTTATAGCTGTTACACATTTGTGCAACAGCTATATTTTCGGCCTCTATATATTCAGAGGGACTCTCATTCAGTCCTCTAGATTTTCGTCTAGTCATCTATCTGCCTTAGCTACTTAGTCGCACCGCGACTCGCTCCGGTTCGCTCAAGGGAACAACACGATGCGGGCGTGCGAAGTACAAAGTGCGTCACTAGCGCCTCTACAACCACACTGCCTCACATGCCCACGCCCTCGCACCGAGCCCGAGACCGAGACCGAGCCCGTGCACGCAAGGTCCATAGTCCTTGGACTAGGTAAGTAAATATTATAAATATTCCACTGTTTTCATTTAAACCACTTTTTCTTCTCTTCCCTTTCCCATGTGGGGCTATTCTTAAAAACCTCCAAAAGGTGTTTTTCAAACACTTTATATGTTATATTATATTATATTTATTTTAAAATATATATTTTATATAAAATCAACATTTTTTGTAATAACACCACCAATGGAAAACCCGAGGCGTAAACTACGATGGAACCATATTTCACATTTCAGGATCTGAATTATTCATCTTCTGTTAAGCTTGCAATGGGCTTGTCCTTGGGCGGAGAAACTGGTTATACCACAGCAATAATTCCTGAAATGTGTTACGTCGTCATCACATCTGTGCTCGGGGTGCTTGCGAATAGTTATATGATCATGTCAACGGGAAGAAGCTGGACCATAGATTGACGACTCGGACTCATCTGTCCCCACATTCACCTCCGACTCAGAGTCAGAATGAGATGCCATGTCTGAAACCATACATGGGCCTAGGTTTGGTCTATGTTGAGAGCTTGTTTATCTTTCGGCTGGTGATCTCTCATGAGAGCTGAGGTTCCAACTTGAATGTTGGTATATTAGTTGGTTAATAGTAAGGATGGCAATGGGTCAGGTTTGAGCCGGGGCTGCCCAGCCCGGCACTTAAGGTCCATGGGTTGAGCCGGCTCAAAGCTCAAGCCCAACATGAGCTTAGCATCATGGGCCTACTATGCCTGAGGCTGAAACTTTTGCTGGGCCTAGGCCGCCTGAAAATTAATAAAATCCTTATTTCCCACTTGAATGTTCCTAATCTATCTGTTGATAAAGTAGACCAGACATGCACAAGATATAAACATCTAGAGGACAGGAATCACCAGTCTACATTCAAGATGCACGGATTAGAACGCGTCTTTGTAGGATATAAGGCATTGTGCATATAAAGTCTGGTAAGGCAAGGTTAGGCTAAAATTGAGCCTGAGCCTGACCTGAAAATTGACCGGCCATGGCCCGTTTGGACGCACTTCCTCAAGGGGGGTTTTCTAAATAGAAGATTTTAAAAAAACCTGCTTTTTTCGATGTTTTAGCACATATTTCGATGAGCGGGAAAGTAGCTGGGGTTTGGAAAGTGCATCGCAACAAACAAGATAAACTATCATTTGTTATTTAGATCAAATGATTTTTAGGCCTCCGATACACTTTTCAAATGTGCATTTAAATGGCCCTTAGTTAACAATGCACATTGCTGATCTTGAGATAAATAATATATTAGATTGTACAATATGTAAATAGATTCTTGATTTATAAATAATATTTTAATTGATTAAATTTTGTAATATTTTTTAAAATTATATTTATTCTGTTTTAGGCTTGTACCATCTTTATAAAAGAGCCTCTTCATTTAAATAAAATATATAGAGAAATTCTCCTCTTTACATCCTGTTAGTTATAGTGCTCCTGGTTGCATTGGGACAGTTGGTCAGTCTAATCAAGCTGTACCATCCACTAGATTCACACATACATTTCATGGGCCTGAATGTGAAAATCACATTAATTAAATCAAATGATATGATTCATCCATAAATTTACCCTCATTTTTTTATGGTTGGATGATTATAATTTTTAAAGAAATGATTATATATGTTACTTTTGAATATTTTCAAATTTACAATGTAGTGGGGTGGTTTATAAAAATAAAAAATTGAAGGTGTCTTTTTCAAATTTTAGAAAAGATTTCTTTGGATTTTTATTTCCTTTCAAAATTTTCATTTTAAAATTCATTTTAAAAAGTTGTCCTTTTAACCTTTGAAAATGCTTTTCCTACTAAAAGATGTTATAACAAATCTTGTCGCACCATTGGCACACATGTGTAGCATTTTGGCACACTTTGCATTAACACATTGTCACTGCGAAGGAGCCTTAAAATTTTCCCAATGTGAACCAGACCTCGGTCGAGCCGTGACATGAGGAAGCTTGTGTCTATTCAGAATAGACACAAGACCCAACCCAAGCATCTCTTGACTCATGCTGTCGATAGGTCGAGCCTTCTAGCTTGGCCTATTTCGGGCGAGCTTGGGCAGAAATACGAAGCTCGAGGGCAAGGCACAAGCTTAAAATTTAAGTATGTTTATTAATTAGGCCAGATTGGGGTTGCATCCCAGAGGTAAGGCGCACTAAACAAACAACCTAGATCTTGCACAGAAGAGGGTGCCGAGCCCAAGGTTAGGCTTGACTTGGGTCCAAGCTATCATACCGGTCCGTCAACAGCCCCACTCATGGATGTCTATGCACGTTGAGGGCTAGGTACAAGCTTTGCCATCAACAAAAACAAAATTCTTTGCCAAATTGAGCTTTCTAAAATCCATTTTCATACTAGTTTTTCAGGTTGTTTTTCTGTCACCATATAAATATAATACAATCTACTCTCTGTCAGATTCGTTGTAAGAGTGTTTGGGATTGATCACCAAAACTGCTCGCGGTAAATGGATTATAAGAAATTGGGCTTCATTAGATCATAGGGACAAATTCTTGGTAATCCTGGAAATTGGGGCTCGTTGGATCGTAGGGACAAATCGTCAGTAATCAAGATAAGTAGACTCGAATTCAATCTACACTTGGGGCAAATACTATATTAAAGAAAGCCACTCTGCAATTTTATGTTGAATGGATGTCTTCAATTTATATAGAATTAAGGGACATTAATCAATCAACATTAATCAATTGAACCTTTCCAGAATTAGATAGACTGTTCATTGGATATAATCAATCAATTATAATAGTTGTTATATATCTAAAATGATCATAATTATTATAGGGTGTACCTACATATTCATTTTAAATAATTCAACAGTCATATCCAAATTTAATGATCATGTGGGACCTATCTAATAGAAATCTTACAAGAAAATTTTAATTGTAAATTGATGTAGAGCAGGTGGCAGGCATTTTCATGGCTAAGATGGATTAGAAAATGTCTGGTCAACAACAAAAGTAATTCGGGCAATCAGAACTTAAAACAGCCGTATCTCACAAACTGAAATAAGTTATCGGACATACTATATATGATTTTGGGGGTAGGACGAGCTGCTTTAGCTACCCAACCTGGCTTTCATGCCAAATTTGCGAGATTCCATCATATTGACAGTTGAATTCTCACTTTATTTTTGTTTTTACTATTTTTAGTAAATTTTGAGTTTGATTGTAACGCTTTGCTTTATAGGTTGTGTTCAACATGAAAAGTGCTTAGAAAAATTAAGAGAACATATTTCAGCCAAATAAGACACTATTTTTGGCTTAAAACCAGCACACTAATGGAAATCACTTGCAATTTCTAGGAGTTTTAGTTATAGTATGATTCCGAAACTTCTTCCTAGGGCTGGTAGCCTTGTTTAAAGAGGTGTAAACTCAATTTTCTCCATCATAAATCATCTACTACAAATGTGGAAGGATCATAGCTTGGAAAACACAGTAAGACCACATGCACAAAAATAAGTCAAATCCAGAACCCAAGTGGTACATAAGGCAAGAAACGGTGGAGAGTGAACGTCCACCATGGAGACATTCGTGGAGCCAGAGAAGTTTCTGTTAAGAATTTTATTATTATTATTATTATATTATATGTGTGTGTGTGTGGGGGGGGGGGGGGAATGGTTCCATAGGGATGACCTCATGGGAACTTCCCATGAGGTCGAGCTGTGTGGGCCCCACCGTGATGTGTGTTGAACATCAACACCGTGCATTTGATGGGTCCCCTTTACGTTATGGGACATCCAAAAATCAGCTATATCTAGAACTTGGGTGGGTCATGCCATCTAAAATCATGTGAAGACATGCCTAAAACATATAAAAGTACTTGGTGGACCACCTGAGTTTTGGATGTGGCTGAAACTTGGTCTGACCCCTCATCCAAGTGGGACACACACAATGGATGGTCTAGATCTGTGAACCACATCTCGGTAGGGTAACAACAGATCACAGTGGGGCCCACACAGCTCGACCTAATGGGAAGTTCCCATGGTAACAACACATCACTATGGGGCCCACATCACGGTGGGGTGTGTGTGTGTGTGTGTGTGTGTGTAGGGGAACGACCGACCTCTCGAATGATTTAGATGGCACGGTACTAGGAAGGTTTCAACAGTAGCCATTTCTCTTTCCACTTTTTCCTACGATATGACCCACTTGAATTTCAGTCTGTCTATTTCTAAGCTAATGTTCTAATTGTAGCTGACGAAACTAAGTAGATAGGATGGATTCCTACAAACATCATGGCAGACTCTACCTATCTTCATCACGTATTTCTTGTCATGTGACTCACTTAAATTTTGGGTCTGCTGCATGTCCTAACATGAGCTGACGGGTGGTTTCTCATGAGGGTGAACATTATGAGACCCTGAGCTGGGGTGACATTGGTTGAACCATTTTTAAATATACTCTCATGAGCTGGGTGAACACTATGAGACCCTGTCAGGCTCCTATTTGACAGTGGTGGCCTTAACATGTTTGGGCCTCATGGAATCCACTTCCATGTTGATGATGGGAGGGAGGGAGTCAGATTTGGTGAGCCTGACAAACATTGAGTGGGCCTGATATGGTGAGATTTGATTGTTCCTAAACTACTTTGAAACATGATTTGTATGTTCATTTCTAACCGCAGCAATTGGCCCAATCAAATCTCTACATGTTAAGGCCTCATCAAATCTGGTTCTAGAGAAACATGCCTTAGGAAGTCCATTTAGTCATGCCGAAATAACACCTATTTCCATCAAACTAGGACATGGCGCTATTTATTGATCTACTAGAGGCTTGTAAGGAAAGAGCCCACTAACTTTCAAAAGGTTGTTGGGTGAGTATGTACTTGACCATGTCTGATAAGTCAATGAAATGAAGCCACAACATGGCCTGACGGAACTCGATGTCACCCGCCATAACTGAATCCACTCCCCACCTCTTGTGTGGTCTGGGCAGGACACCGGTCATCTCGAGTCATTGAGTCATGTTCGATGCAATCTCCACCACATACATGACAAGAGATGTGATCCTGACTGTCTAATTGGCCAATCTAATTTTCTACCAGAGAGCCTCACAATCAGGCCAAGGCTGCAATGGACCAGGACTGCAGGAATGTGCCCAGCAAAATCAAAATTTTGAATAGGCCTAGGCCAAGACCTTCTTACAAGTTCAAAATCTAAGCCTGGGCCCAGCGTATTGCCAGGCCTAATTATGATTTTTTTTTACTTCGCAACTTACACCGGCTCGGCTTCGAGTTGAGTCCGGGAAAATTGTTTTTACTTGCCCGAGTTGGGTTTGAATCAAGGTCGACTGAAAATCCAAGCATGCCTCGTTTACTAACAGAACCGAGTTCACTTGGTCAAGTCGACTCCGATGGTTAGTCAAACCATGCAAAACACCTTAGGAAAGCTGGGATTGTCCATTCATGCAGATATTGCAATGTGACCAAGTGCAATGGAGCGTACAGGTAAATCCATATAGCCTGTCTTTGAGGGTGGCAACACCGCCCACCCAGCCCAGTAGGCCCGGCCTGGCTTTAGATGGAGCTTGCAGCCTTGCACCAATTACTTAGCCGATGGGTGGGGTTGGGTCTGGCATATATTACTTTATTGATTTTTAGATGTGGCTGGGCTCATTTCATTTTAGCCCAACTAATACAGGCTGCCCAACTTAATGTTCACACAAGTTCTATCCTACAGGCTAACTCCAAAAAAAAAAAAAAAAAAAACGCCATATAAACAGTTTGGATTGTTGAACCCGCAGATGACTGGGCTGGACACACTTTTTTGGGTGGCTTCGGGCCAAGCTAATGGGTAGCAGGTTGGGCTTGGGCTAGAAACGTGACCCGTTCAAGCAATGAGTTGCACTTGGGTTGAACCCAACTTGACCCGACCCACTTATATGGGTCCAACCTAGATGAATTTTCTTTTTTTGTACATATTCACCGATAGGCTGCCAATGTACCGGCTCAGTCGAGTCAATGTCAACATTTTGAATAGGGCTAGCCTGGCAGTTCTGGTTCGAAGCCAACCTTAAGTCTGATCTATAACAAGCGATAAGTAGTTACCAAGACAGGTGTCAAAAAATAGTTTGAAAGGTAGGAGTAGTATTGAAGTAGTTATTACATCTGTCGGACGAGACATGTAAAGATGCATCTAAATAACTATCTTAACAAAGTCTATAAATAGTGAATTAGCTCCATGAAACAAAGAGTCTTATGTCAACCTAACCAAATAAATTAAATTTATCAATTATCTTTTATATTTCTTAGCATAATTAAATTTTTACATTAATAGTGCATGTCATTTAATAGCTATAATCCTTAGCAGTAATCCAAACCTACGCTTATTCATTAGACAAATACTTGTACAATCAATTTTTCTTTCAAAAAATGGATTTTATAATTACTAGATGCAAATGACCAAAAGTCTTTTACTATTGTTGTTAAACTTTTGTATTGAAAAGTTCATTTGTATGAAATATAAGGTGGAACCCACCTTAAAATGACAAACCCCACTTTTCGATAATAACCTAATTATATTAAACAACATTTTACGAGTGAAATAAGAGGTGATTGATCTTCTCATATCACGGTTGTGTAATATTAAGCATAATATATTTGTATATTTTGATGCTTGGGGTTGAAGTTATCCAATTGAAATTGATCCTTACATCAATTTTAACATACCTCTATATATCACATGTGATCAAATTTTGAAATCAAGAGTTAACATTAATTTTAAAAAATATTGAATTTATGGCCCACATATAGACGGCTGAGAATAAAAATAGAACGTTGATTCTCGTTCCTTAGTAGAAGGTTCTAAATATTTGTGGCTGGAGTTTTGGTAGGCATGTTACATCGGGACTCGACGAACCGAATGGTATGGATTCCCGACTCATGGGCCCCACTTGTCGGAATTCATGACTAGTGTACAACCATACAAAGCAAGTCGGTTCCTGTACAACCATTATTAGAACAAGTTTATTCTACAACGCGGTGTGTGGAGCCGAAGATTTCATATGGACTAAATCCAATCCGTCCATCATGGGATAACCTTAATGAAAATCATCTATATAAAATATTGTCCTAATAAAAAATTAAAATTGATCACACCAATGGAAACAACCTAAAATTAAGTCTAAAGCCTCTAAATTCACTCCTTTTGGCGTATGACTATTCGATGAGGCTGATCTTCGCATCTTACCTTCATCCATATACAGATGATTATTTGCCCATGGTCTACCATTCAGAATCTCACCTAATGGATGGATGGATTGGATTTCATTTATACAACATGGTGGCACTAACTTGCCAGGATGTTTTGTATGCTG
This sequence comes from Magnolia sinica, assembly GCF_029962835.1. Taxonomy (NCBI): domain Eukaryota; kingdom Viridiplantae; phylum Streptophyta; class Magnoliopsida; order Magnoliales; family Magnoliaceae; genus Magnolia; species Magnolia sinica. Next base: position 85,345,700 of record NC_080582.1, read on the forward strand.
CATACAGCAGATGTTGCATGGGTTGCAGAGGATTCCGCTCCAACCGCCCTTGCTACAAAGACACCCGAATTCCAATCAAAATACGGTACTTCAGGTGTTATACGTTTTGCTCGATTACATCTTTGAGTACGGGTCGTTCTTTGGGGGAACGGATTGGCTACTCCCCCTGCCACCAGCACCATGGCTGATGGTCGGTGCTATGTGGGCCTCACCATGACGTATGTGCTTCATCCATTCCGTTCATTCATTTTTACAGATCATTTTAGTTTTATTTCAAAAATTGATAACAACATAAATCTCAAGTGGACCACACCATAAGAAGACAATTGTGATTGGATATCCACCATTAAAATCCTCCTAAGGCCCACTGTACTGTTTATTTTACATCCAATATGTTGATTAAGTCATACAGACCCAGATGAAAGGAAAAAACAAATATCAGCTTGATCCAAAACTTTTATGCCCCCAAAAAGTTTTAATGGTCGAAATTCACTCAACACTGTTTCCTGCAATGTGGTCTACTTGAGTTTGGTATATATCTCATTTTTTTTCTCATAAAATAAAATGATCTAGAAAAATAGATGGACGGAATGGATGAAACACATACATCATGGTGGGCCCACAGAGCACCGACCACCAGCCATTGGCTGGTGGCAGGGGAGTAGCCAATCCGTTTCCGTTCTTCGGGATTTTAGCTCTGGATCTCGGCATCTTTAAATGTACGGCTCTCACGAACGCGGAATGTATGGTGCGGCGCTCTCCACCCTTTACCATTCTGCAAACAGCGGGCCCACCGTGGTGCATGTGTTTTATCCATGCAGTACATCTAGTTTTTCAGCTCATTTTAAATCATGGGATTAAAATTGAATTATATCCAAAGCTCCTGTAGACTACACCATATGAAACCGTGGATTCAATGCTTACCATTGAAAACTTTTTGGGGCACAAAGGTTTTCAATCAACCTTATATTTGTTTTTTACCGGATCTTTAAGACCTTGTGAGTAGGTTTGGATGACAAATGGTCCATTTGACCGATGGAAAAGTGATGGGTTTCTCATGCCGTGATTTGGATGTAGCACGAGCACGTATGGATGGTAATTAAGATTTTTCAGCCCTACAATTATATTTTCATTTTTTTAAGATAAAAATGCTCTTCCATTGTAATGGTGCGAGGGCTCTCATCTTAAACATAAAAAGGATGTTACCTTGGTAAAAACTGAATTTTGATCTACCCATTGGTTGATATGGTCCATTTATTTTAATCGGACATACGCAAAACTAAAAAAAAGTTTTTTCTATTATTTGTTTGAAGTTCTTTGTAGTCTATAAATACACTAACATCGCGAGTTAATTATGAAATATTTACTTGTATATGGTCCACTTGTGATGAGTTTTGTTATTAAACTTGGGCCAATGACATAAAATTAAAAAATCTTACACGAACGAGATATATTTACTTCAAGACAACCCAATGAAGTCATTTAAAATATGGATAAGTTCAAAATGTTGGCACATTGTCACTTTACGCTCTTTTTTCTTTCTTTTTTTTTTTATGATTAGTTGATGTTTGTAAAAGGGAGGAAGGTGTAATAGTTCCTTTTATAGTTGTAACGGTAGTTCCCTTCATTGTGAACTACAAATATTAACAGAGAACTATTGACATTCAATAAGGACTACATATATTATTAAAGTGGACCACTGATATTAAGTTTAGGATTGTTGATATTCAGTTGATGACCGCTAATATTCTACCAAAGAACATTGATATTCTGTTAAGGGCTATTAATATTCTGTGGAGGACTGTTAATATTTAGTTAAAGACCGTTGACTTCCAGGACCAATTGAATGTCAATGGTACTTGGCTGAATATCAACATTTCACTTCTAATATTAGCGATCCACTCTTAGTATCAACGGTCCTTAACTAAATATTAATGATCAACACTCTATATCAACGATTCATGATAAATATTGATTATCCATCACACGACAAACTTCTATCTCAACATTCTTTCATTATAAAAATTCTTCCATTACAATAGTCATCAATTACAACATTCACCCATTCTAACAATCATCATAATCATTCATTACAACATTATTTCATTACAAAATTCATATATTACAACATTCTTTTGTTACAACATTCATCAATTACAATATCCTTTCATTATACAAATTCATCCATTACATTATTCTTCCACACCACATTTCCTTTCACAAATTCTCACCATTCGTAGTAAATAAAAATATATATAAAAAATAACTATAAAGGAAACTAATGAAGGAGGAAGGAAGATGTAAGGGAGCAAAAAAAATACCATTCTCCCATCCCTTAAAATAACCGAGGAAGAAATAATGAAACAATCAAATAACCCTCATGCGGATGTGTAACACCCTGAAAATTGGAGGTTATGCATACACTCGACTCCTAAGTTCCGGGGCATCACTTTTACTGTTTTGCGTTTAATTAGGTCTAATGCGCAGTATGAAATTACCTGTAGCATGAGTTATAATCATCACTAGTCTAGTGGAATGGAAATAACTGAATGTATAAAAGTCCAAAAATATAACAATAGGTCGCATAAGGCGTTGCCCAATAAAATTACAAAAAAATATCTCAAAAAAAAATGATGTGCTGAGTCCAATACCCAACGATTCAAAATCCGTCTACTAAGCCAATGGAGAACTGCTCATCAGCTGGAAGTAGGACAGCTTGTCCTCCTCATTAAGACTTACACCGTCAGGCTCCTCGTACTCTGCGTCACCTACAACTACTGGAGAATGTGGTTAGTGTTTTAAAATACCGTCCCAGAGTGGGAGTGAGTGATCAACTCAGTGGGTGCTATTAGTCTTAAGTTATAACAAACATCAATTGTATTATGAATTTAATGAAATGCAAACATTCATAAACACCTAATTAATCTTGTTAATGCAAGTGTATGATAAATGATATGATGTATGACCTCGCAACAACACTCCCTCGAGCGATTCCGTATAACGATCGTGTATGACCAACACTCCCCCGTTGCGACCTCAACTGCCAAGTCGCCAACCTAACTAGTGCGATGCAATTGTGATCATATTAGCCGTGTTTTTAATTAGTTCCGTTTAACTATCAAATTGGGGAAACTAGTACACCCCACGTATCAATGCTCTCAACTAGCTACGAGGCCAAGACTCTTTAACGCGCGAGGCCAAGACCCCGCAATCCTTGATCCCATCGGATTCCTCGTCCCCTACTTCAAGCACATGAGGAGTGCTGAGCAGGGGAATCGCTTACGGTTACTACGGGAAGGCTCGTCACCCTAGCGTAGGCCGACAGTTCGAACACAGTGTCCCATTCCACCATGCCCGGCTCTCGAGTCAGTGGATCAGTTTCAATTGATTATCAACGAGCTTCAATGGTTGAAGGATGTTCCAAGTTCCATACAGGGGTGAGCAGACAGAGTTAACAAACATAGTTGGTCAGTAAGTAGACTAGACCGCACGAGTTCAGGCAAGTACTTGACAGACGACATTGGGTATTAGCAACTCATGCAGTCTAACTACTGTTGCCCATGTGCACCCACCCAAATCCACGGGTTTCGCCTTATGATAGTCCTACCAACGGGACCACCGTCTCTCAACTCAGATTCCTAATCAACCCGGGGGTTTGATGGTATTCAATAACACTTCAACAATCAAGGTTTTTCTACTAACACAAGTGATATTATGTATTCATATTTTCAAACATAAAAATTCAGATAATGCTAACAATATTATGAAATAAAGGTGCATGTGTGTTGTGTGGGTTAGTGAAGAAGCTAAGCATTTCATATATCTCATAGTACAAAAATACACAAGGGTTAGTACATCAAACATGTTATGAGGAAACATCATATAAGAATCAAGCAAGGAATATACAAGTAATCATTAAATTCATATCCAATCATGTTGAGAAACATCAAACATTCCATAATCATTCCATATTAATTTGGCGAGGACTTAAATTATAAAGTATTGTCTAGGTTTCTCTAGATTACCCAAATACATCACCCAACAAGCAAAATCATTAGATTCATATTAAAATTAGCACTAAGCCATCTAAAAATAATAGTCTGCACCCATGAATCGTTAAGAACTCTAGGAAACGATCTAGAGTTGCCAAACTCGCGGGCGGATTCATAGAGATCTTGAGTCAAAGGAACTTGTATGTTAGGATTACATGCATATCCTAGCTCAACACAAAAGCTTTTCAAAAAGATGCGTGCTTACCTTCCCAATCGGTTGGAATTGAGCTTGGAGTTGTGGATGTGAGAGAAATGAACGAGATTTGCCAAAGTTCTAAGTTTCCTTGGGCCCCTCCAACAACACTCTCCTTCACTCTCTTATTCCTTTCGTCTTTCTTTCCTTCCTTTCTTCTCTCTTTACTCTCACCATTCTCTTTGGTTGTTGGGGTAATGGTGGGAGTATGAGAGAAAGAGCCTTAGGGCTTTATTTTCTAGGATTGGGCCTATTGGCCTTAAGTTTCAACAATTGGCCCAAATGACCTTGTGGGGGGGCTCGTTTTGCTCTGGGGCAACCTTGTCACCCCTTTAGCGACCAAATTTGGTGAGTAGGTGTCTCATGGCTTGATGAGAGGCTGTGTAAAATTTGGGAGCGATCGGATGTGGAGTTTGATTGTATGGTTCCGATCTATAAATGGCCTTGTGGGGTCCATTCTGGCTGTTGGGGCGGTTCTGATGGTCCCCTGGCTATAAAATTTATAGTATAGGTGCTCCATGGCCCGATGAAGGGTCGTGCAAAATTTGAAGGCAAACGGACGCGGGGTTTTACCGTATGGGTCCGATTTGCAATCAATGGTCATCATTTCACAATCGGGTTCCAGATTTTGTGGACGGGTGTAGAAAAATACGTTAGGCTTTTACCGTAAATGTAGAAGAGATACGACGGCTGCAAAGCCTGGTATGTCAGTTTTATTTACAAGCGTCAGATTTCAATTTTACCCTTTAGGTCGAAGCTAGGGTGAGTTGCGTTTGACAAGTGTCGTTGGGACAACATGGATAATAAATTTCTAGGCGTTTACTAAGCTCGTGGTCCGCAATGGACCACAAGCCCAACAAGATCTGAGGTTTCCCCAAATTTTAGACTTTTCTAACCTTCCTCGGCTGTTGTTGTATGGCCCATACAAGCTGTTCCCAAGCATAAACAACTTATCTGGCTTGATGGCCTGCACACGGTCTGATTTATAACTAGACTGGTCCACCTTAATGGGCTAATCCTGGGTTAATTTATTTGTGGTATCCCACCTATGAGTGATTTAAGCGAAATGTCCTGCGGCAAATCTTATGTGGACGCCTTAGGACATTATTATGGTTGGACAGCACGTTACAGGATGGGCCCCACATTTTAAACCCATTTATATCTTATGTGGGGCTCATTAGGTTATCACGAAGTAAATCCAACTAGTTCACATGTAAATGGTTTTAATTTTATGTTATTGATTAAAGTTTGAGGGCAAAACTCATCATAGATGGGCCACACAAAATGAAATAATTCAGAATTAACACACAATGTTAGGCCAAAAAGAACTTTAATAAGAAAACGAAAAAATAAAAAAATCTACTGTGAGTTCATGGTTGTTAAATTAAAGTGAACAGATTAGATCACCTAAAGGATAGGCAAATTTCAATTTTTGGTGGGGCTCACATCCATTGTTAAAAAAAACTTTTCCCTTTCGAGACTAGAGCTCGCCGTATAAAAGACAACAATGATAGAGTGACATTTTCATCCTTCAATTACTATTATTATTATTATTTAAACGTAGTTTCAAAGCTACAAAAAACTTAAGCATGATCCATATAAGCTCCTACTACAACCACGTCATGAAATGAAACCATTTGAATAAAAAACCCAGTTGATGGACTGCGTGTGGATGGAACACAAACATAAGGATTAGAAAATTGTAATTATTGCAAGAGGCCGGGGATTGTCCCTCATTACCATAGGATATCATAGGTCAAACATAACTCCACATTGTGTTTGTATTATAATGACATTTTTTCATTCATTTGCTCCCCATTGAATAGACATATTAAGATCATTTGAAACCATTGAGAACAGCATGTATGTGTTGTATCTACCCCATCCTCCGCTTTGCAACATCATTTTATGGCACGGGGCTAAAAAATGAGGTATATCTAGATCTTACATAGACGACATCACAAAAAAGCAATGAAGACAATGACACCACTGTTGAAATCTTCCTAGGGTCCACCATGATGTTTAATTGTCATCCAATTCATAAGGTCTAACATACCCCAATGAAGGGAACCATTGCTTTCTGTGGTGGGTCCACTTGAGTTTTGGATTTGCCTGATTTTTGGGCTCATGCCCTAAAATGATATCCAAAATGGATGAACAATGTGGATATAACCCACACATTACGGTGAAACCCACAAAATTTGTTTACATCAATAATTCTTTTCAAAAATTTTCAAATATATAAGCGAAAAGGAATACTACTGCATTGCAAATCGATCCTTAACCGGGTGTTAAAACTGGTGAGAGTCTACCACCCGAGCAAGAGTAAGGATCCACCTAATACTATGAGCCAAGCGACCACAGTAAAAAGTGGCGATCAACCTCACTGCACATCCATCCGCCTTTATTGGGTGGATAATAATAAAAAACTTCCAACCGAATTATTTCAACCTTTGATTTTTGGCTCCATTGCTTGAACATGAATGATCATCATGGACGCGGATTTCGTGTTACCCCCGCCCGAACGGTAATCCGTTCGGGCGGGGCTCCGTGGGATCCATCATGATGTAAATGTTTTATCCATGCCATTCATCGTTTTTATTAGATCATTTTAATAAGTGAATCAAAAAATGAGGCACGCACATGGCTTAAGTGGACCACAAAGTGGGGATTGAAATTTCACCATTAAAAACTTCTTGGGAGTTGGAGAAGTTTCCGATCAAGCTGATATTTATTTTTTCACTTCATCCACGTCTACGTGACATTATGAATAAGTTGTATGGTAAAAAAAATCACGGTGGCCCTTAGAAATGTTTCAACGGTGGGTGTCATTATCACTGCAACTTCCCTTGGTGTGGTCCACTGGAGCTGTGGACCTTCTCCATTTTTATCATCATACCTTAAAATGATATGAGAAAAGCGATTAACGGCGTGGATAAAATAAATTTATCACGGTGGGCCCCACAGAGCCCTGCCCGAATGGATTACCGTCTGGGCGGGGATAGGAGGCAATCCGCGTCCGATCATCATAACCTCTGGTATAAATCAATGGTTTAAAATATTCTACCTCATAATCTTTTTCGGTATCTCCATCCACAGGAGCCCTGTCAATAAATCAACGGTTTGTTTCATTGAAAAAAAAAATACTAAATCAAGGAAGAGCAGTTTGCCTTACAAATCCAGGGGGGTTTCATCTGTTTTTCAATAACGAAATAGGATGGAATATAAAAATAGGCGCATCCAAAACTCACGTGGGCCTACCACACCAAACAGTGGGGATTTAAAGCTTTGAGTGACAAAAGTGTTGTATCAGGACGATATTTGTCGCTACAGTTTATCTGGGTGGTAATAACCCTATAAACGGTTTGGATGACATATAAACATCATGATCAGCTCCAGGAAGGTTTCAATGGTGGAAGTTTAGTTTCTGATTGTTTCATTTGGTGTGGCCCACCTGAGTTTTGAATTTGTCTGATTTTTCCAATCCTGTTCTATTTTGGTCTTTTAAAACAGATGGACGGAGTGGGATTTTCACGGACAACTCTTTGGAACCCGGGCACATGTATATCTCTCTGAGCGGGGTCACAGGCGATCCGCTCCCAAATCCAACGGATAAGAGTCTCGATGTACCTTATTCTAATACATCAAGATGTATATGTCTTTGCAGGAATCCTCTCAAAATGCAATACAAGACACCGACCGGTATTTATGTGACAGCGCGGTAATAAGAAAGGAGAAACAAAACACAGATGCAGCAGCAGCAGAAAGAAAAAGAACGAAGAAGAACGAACAAACTCTCTTCATTCTCTCTCTGCAAATGGCCCATCACCCCATCACCATCGGATCTCCGTCGCTCATTACCTTTTTCATAGAAAACGGGATCTGAACTCAGCCGTCGAATATTCCCTGGAATTTCATCAATTCCGTGGGCGGCCATGTATAACAATCCTCAGCTCTGAGATTTCCTCTCTCCAACATGCGGTTTGCTTTCTGGCGATCTAGAAATCGCTTCTCCTTGGAAGAACTCAGGTACTCTCTCGCTCTCTCCGCATCTTTCACGTTTTTTTTTTTCGTTGTGATTTTAGGGTTTCGATTCGGTACCAGATGCTGATTTTCTTTTGATAAAATTTATAATTTTTGCCCTGATCGCAATCATTTCTGGTGGTGTTTGGATGCGCCGACAAATTGGATTGTGATAATTAGTCTAATGAAGTGGAGAAGTTGAAATTTTAATTAGCTCTGTTGGCGTTGAAGTGGAGGAATTGGGGCTGGAAATTGTGATTCCGTTGGTTTTGAGTTGGACTCGAAATGGTTGGGATTCTGAGTGGCAGTGGATGTCGTTGCGGTATGTTTAAACTGACGGTGGGCAATTCAATGCATCTGAATGCATCTGGAGAGAATTAGAGAGGGGAGGGGAGGGGGACTATAACATATGAAAAACCCTAAGTATGCGGTTGGATGTGCAATTGGAGTGGATTGCGGACCTTCAGTTTGTTTGAGACGAGCATACAGAACATAAATGTTGAACTAGCTGTCACCTGTGTTACTTTTGAGACTGGAAGTGACGAGGTTGGAATTTAGAACCTGGAGCTTCAATAGCAATGCTAATGGAGGAGTTTTTATTTTAGTTGTTTCCACTTCATAGGGCTGATAATTGTGATTCAATTCAATGGTGCATCCAAACACATGCTTGGGTGCGGCTGATCCAATATGGAAATTGTCGCCCATTGTCAAGGATGCACTAATTGAGAGTGTTAGTATGCTTGAATAAGTTTTGCCTTGTACTTTGTTGATCGGGAGTACAGAAGCACATCCAGAATGTAGAAAGGTAGTTTGTTCATTCTTCTACTTGGGCACTGTTTCATAGCTTGTGGAGAGTGCCAATTCCAAAAAAGGTGAAGGCTTTTGTTTGAATGGTATGTCTGGGTGAGGTAATGATGATTGATAATCTAAAAAAAGAGAGGAATCAATGGAGCATCTCTTCATCATTTGCCCTGTGACACTTGGGACTTTGTTGATTGACCATGATGTTATTAATGATATCGATAGCAACCTTGCAATGGTTAGCAGGCTTGATTTGGTAATTGGATCAGCACTAAAGACTTTAGGCAAGAGAGTACTGTAAGTGCTGTTAACTTGCTTTAATAGGAAAATTTTTGATGCAATGTGATGGGCATGGCAATTGTTGCTTCATGAATGACATTTGGATTGCCTTCAGGATGCAGAAAATGTCGTGATTGGCGATTTCTGTTGTTTGAGGCTCACTTTGCACAAAAGATGCGTGAGATATATCCAAGGAGGTTTGGGTTACTAGTAGCATTGAGGCCTAGGTGATCAAATGGTGAGAGCCAGAAGTTGTCACAGTGGATCCTTGTGACATAGACCCATATTTTACCTTTTGAAGGTAGTAGCTCCCATGGCCAAGGACCCTCGTATTTGAGTGAACAGATCTGCCAAGGCAATAGGACTTAAGGCCCGTTACTGCATGCTTTCATAGGGTTTTCCAAAGGGCTTCATTCCGAGCTTGTCATATTCAATAGAATCTCCAACCAGCAAGGAGGTCCATAGCTTCTAGGATATTTGGATTATACAGGAACTTGGAGTAACTTTTGAGATGTTATTGAGGTGGTTTCCCTCATTGATGCACTTCTTTCCATCCTTAGCCTAATGCAATATCCAATGTCGATCCGATCATTATCCCCGAGGACAAAATTTTGACTATGATGGGGCGGCTCTTCATTTTTTCTGAGCCAACATCTTTTGATCCATGTGGCACATCACAATTGATCCCGGAGAGCCATCCCTAGTTGTTTGTGATGACCTTTGTTCTCAACTCCTACATAAAGAGGAGAATTTGGCATAAATATCAACCTTCTTTTCTTACAAAACCTATAAGAAAACTCACACTTAGAAAAATATTTGAATGCCTAACTCTTACTCTGCCTCCCTCCCTTATAGATCCTAAATGAATCTTTAATTAAAATCCCTCAAACTAAGATATTGATTTTAAATCAATCACAATTTATTTCAAACCAATCTAATCTTCTTTAATATGGTAAACGCCTAATAATAAAAAACAAACTTGAAAAGTAATTATATCTATAAAACAATCCCATATCTTCAATCATATCAATCACAACCTCAAATCAGCCCCCCATATCTCCCAAAAATAGTAAATTACGACTCTTGATTTAGGTCCCCAGATTTGTAAATAATCAGCCAAAAACTTAGCACATATTAGACTCTACGGTAGGCTATGGGCCTATGCCCTGCTGGGTCCTACAATGAGCTTAGATGAGCTTAAGTGGGCTGGGCCATAAAATGGGCCTAAGTGGGCCAGCATAATTTTTGGGTGGGGATTGGGTACTAACCCCCACCAAGACCTAGCTAGAGAGGGATGGTCCTATTAGGGGCTTTGTGGGGCCCACTGTAATATATGTGTTTTATCTAGGCTGTCCATCCATTTTGAAAGATCATTTTAGGGCATGAGCCCAAAAAGGAGGTAGATAGAAGGCTCGAGTGGACCACACCACAGGAAACAATGGGAATTGAATGCCTATTGCTAAAAACCTCGGGGGGGCCATGAAAGTTATGGATCAAGATGATTTTTATGTTTTCTTGTCATCCAAGTCTATGAGATCTTATGAATAGGTTGGATGGAAAATAAATATCATTGTGGGCCCTAGGAATGTTTCAACTGTGGGGATCCACCAATGCTTCCTGTGATGTGGTCCACTCGAGCCTTCGATCTGCCTCCTTTTTGGGCTCATGCTCTAAGACGATCTTTCAAAACGGATGGATGGATTGGATAGAACGCATATATCATGGTGGGCCCCACTGAGGGCCTGACAGGACTGTCCGTCTCTAGCTAGGTCCTGGTGGGGGTAGTACCCAATCAGTGCCCATAATTTTTGGTCTTTGTTAGCCTGTCAGTCGACATGCTTCATTCAACCTATGAGTTGTCAATAATGGCTTTGCCTTGTTTGTTCATAATTTGTTCAAGACCACTAAGGCAAGCCTCTTCCCTTGTGGCTGATCATACATGACAAAAACGATGGTCCCCCTCCCACCACATGTGTGAAAGCTTCCATAAACACATGGTGTGTGTTGCATTTGATCAAATGTTTAAGCTTTTAGCTCTACTCTTCTCTGATTTTAGCCATCAGACTAGACACTGGTCACTTAGTACTTGTTATCAACTAATTACTTGCATGGTACTGGCACGAACATTTGTTTTTCAAAACAATCCTATAGGTCTAAGTTGAGTTAGATTGTTAAATTGGGTTTCATTATTTCCACATCGAGGAAATGGATAATTTTATGGTATCTTCTCTTCAAGATAGACGGATGTTAAAAAAGGAAAAAAAAAGTGTTATAATTCTTATGATTACCTCCTTTGAGATGTTTGCTCCTTGACTTTACTAGAAACTCAATTGATTAAAGGGCTTGGCCTTTATTGATGCAGATAAAATCTGCAAGCCCAAAAACATGTCTGGCTAAACTTGTCGAAGTCTGTCAAGGACTAGTCAGACTATTCTTCAAAAAATAAAGTTTATTTTCTTTGAGAGATTTTAAAAATAAATTTCAAAAGGTATAAAGTTGAAACAAACCTATACAAATCAAATATGGGTTCCGAAGGTGTGAGATGAGTTTGAGAAGTTGATGGTAAGTTGCAGGTAGATTTTTCTTGCATGTTAATCAATTTTAAGTAATCAATAGCTCGTTTCATAGGTCTTTTCAAGATCTATGCTTACTGTTCAACATAACTTATGCGACTGATTGTAATGTTTCGTGCTTCAAATTCATCCTGAAAATCAGTGAGAGGGAGGGAAGGAGTTCTATGATTTTTATCATTTTATTCATTTTCTTCAATTTGGTGACAATTTTGTAAGCTAAGGAGCCAACTCTATGATCTTTTATACTATATTGTCTCATTTGAGGTATTTGTAGTGGAGTTTCTATTAAGTTAGTTGAAATTTTAGATTGGTTTTTGCTCCATGGCTAATGGGTTTGGTTAAGGGATATCCAGACCTTGAACTAGACCCACTTATAAATGGATTTAACGGGTCTGGTCGGGTTTGGGTCACCTTGATTTTATATCAAAATTAATCAATGTCAATTAATAATAAAAATTAAATTTAACTTCTTTTCATAATAACAAGAATGCAAATAATGACAATAAAGATCGGAATGATAGAGATGATTATTTTTTACTTGGTCAGTTACTCCACTTTGGCCATGGTGATAGTCTCCATGAACTTTTCTTCATGTGGGCCCCACCATGATGTATGTGTTATATCCACACCATCCATCCACCTTACGAGATCATTTTAGGGCATGAGCCCAAAAATAAGGCAGATTCAAATCTCAAGTGAACCACATCATAGGAAACAATGGTGATTGAACGCCCACCATTAAAACCTTCTCGGAGCCACTAATGTTTTGGATCAAGTTGATATTTGTGTTTTCCCTTCATCTAGGTCTTTGTGACATTATGAACAAGTTGGATAGAAAATAAGTATCAAGATGAGACCGAGGAAGGTTTGAACGGTGGGCGTCACTGTCTGTGATGTGGTCCACCTGAGATTTGGATCTGTCTCATTTTTTCTAATGTTCCCTAAAGTGATCTCGCAAAATGGATGGACGGTGTGAATATAACACATACATCATGGTGGGCCCCACAAATCTTGGTGATGTTATTGATGTCAACACACCACACCACCGACCTCCACTACCACGCAATCTAGGGCTGTACATCGAGCCGAGTTGAGTCAAGGTGGGTCAAGCTCGGCTCGACTCGTCCATGCTATACTCGAGTTCGAGCTCGCCCTCGAGCTCAACATTGAAGCTTGGTTTGTTTGCCAAAGCTGTTGAGTCGAGTTCGAGTTGAGCTAGTGGTTCGAGTCGAGTCGAGCTCGAGCTTGTTCATACATCTCAAACCCCAACCCGACCCAACCCAACCCAACCCCCCCAACCCGACCCATCCCGACCCAACCCAACCCCCAATATACAATAAATCTACATTAAATCTACATTGATATAAATCTACAATAAATATACAAGTTAAATAAATAAAAAATAAATTAAACACCTACCTCAGAGAGATTGGGAGAGAGAGTGATCGGGCCGAGTCGGGATTGGGCACGGGTTCGCTTGGAGAGATCGGGAGAGTGAGAGAGAGAGATAGAGACTGGTGGTCCGGTGGAGTGCTGGTCGTGCGAGCAGTGTGCTGAGCCTGGAAGTAATGGAGTGCTGGAGGGGCAGGCGTCGACTGGGTGGGGTAGTAGAGAGGTAAAGAAGAAAGGGAAAAGGAGGCCGGTCGTGCGGGTACGGTTTAGGGTTTCTTTTGTTTTGTTTTGTTTTTTTTTTAAAATGTTTTGTTTTGTTTTTTGAAAACTTTAAGTAACTTAAGTATATTTTATATATATATATATATATATATATATAATATAATATAATATAAATATAATATTAGAAATTTTAAATTTATTAATCGAGCCGAGTCGAGCTCGAGTTTGAGCTTCGAGTTGAAACGCACCATGCTCAAACTCGGCCCGAACTCAACTTGGGCTTCATAAAATTAGCTTGACTCAACTCAAATCGGCCATTCAAGCCGAGTCAATCCAAGCTGACTCGAGCCGAGTCGAGCGAGCTTTTCGAGCTAGCTCGACTCGTGTACAGCCCTAACGCAGTCCGGTAAACAACTTCCGTATCCTAATCGGACGTAGATTGCCTTCTGCAGGAAGTTCTTGCGCTGGGATGTTAGGTTGGGCCCACTGTGATGTTTGTGAGAAATCCACCCCGTCCATCCATTTTGCCAACTCATTTTAGACCATGAGACAAAAATGAGGCATATCCAAAACTCAAGTGGGCCACACGAGAGGGAAAAGTGTGGAAAGAAATGCCTACCGTTGAAACCTTCCTGGGGTCCACCTTGATGTTTATATGCCATCCAAACTGTTTATAAGGTCGTGTCCACTTGGATGAACTGAAAACACAAAAAACTTAGACTAATATAAAACTTTTGTGGCCATACGAATGTTTCAACGGTGGTCGTTCAATGCCCATTGTTTCCTCTCATGTGGCCCACTTGAGTTTTTTATCCGCCTTATTTTTGGTCTCATGTCCTAATGATGCAGGACCGATGCATGAACCAATTAACTTGTGAGATCAAGTAGCCGAATTAAGATATTTAACAAAAAAACAAACATCATTGTAATCATCACAAATATCATGAAAATCAAAAGAGCATCATGCATAATCTTAGCTTAAGCTACCAACATCGTAACACAAGATCATTAAATAAAATGAAATTAGGATCTAATGGATGTAAGGACATCCAATTAACATAGGGTATAGTCTCTTTCAAAATAAGAAACCTAATACAACCTAGGGTGAAAATTAGAGTTTCGGTAATTGGGGAAAGTAGGAAAATTAGGAATTTTAGGTTTAAGTTTAGGGTTTCAGGGATTGAAGAAAGGAGTTTTGATATAATGATTGTGGGAAACCAAAAGAGGCAAGTGAGATTCACACGTGTGGCATAGGAGGATGGGTTTAGGTCGGTTAGGATTTGGATTGTGGATGGATATGGGAAAGTAGGGTTTGGGAGAAGAGGAAGATCTGGGATGGAGAGAATAAAGAACTTGAAGAAAATACCTAGATAAGAGAGAAAAGAGAAGATGGTGTGGGGATAGATGGAGACCTCGCACCTCCGTTGATGAAGATTAGCTTCGCACCAATCTTACTTCCAAATCGTATGGAAGTATCTTCAAATCGCATGAAGATGGGAGAAGAAAGCAAGAGCTTCTCTCTCTCTCTCTCTCTCTCTCTCTCTCTCTCTCTTTTAAAAAATACAAAATCCAATGAGAGGGAGGTCACATGCCCCCCTCTTTTTATAGATTCAAGAAGTTTTAAAAATTACAATTATCCCCATGTCTTGTGAATCTAAACGAAAATAATCATAGTCTAAATAAAATCAACCAAAACACTCATAATATGTCTAAATGTAAAATAATAAAAAACTAAATCCTAAAAGATGATAAAGTCTAAAACTAATGTAGACGATTAATGATCAATGGCCCAATCATGTAATCCATGCGATCCACTGGCCCGATCGTCGCGTCCCTCTGATCCAATGGTCTGGATCAGTCCATAAAGCAGCCCACGTGCATCTTCCCAGTGTCTTCTAGATGCTCGCACATGCACATGAGGTCTTCAACACGATCACGGGTACTTGTCTAGCCACAGGGAAATCAGTGCGGCCCGCTTCCTCCTCTAATACGTACGTAAGGGTGTACGTGACGTGATGTCCTCATCACCTAAACTGAGCTGGCAAAATGGATGTACAGGGTGGATTTCTCACAAACATCACGGTGGGCCCGACTTAGCATCCTAGCGCAGAAACTTCTTGCAAAAGCCTTTCACGTGCAATCCGTGTACATCCTAATTCACTAATCCCACATGCAATCCGTGGTGCCTTGTATTCTCAGCCGGACATGGGGTGGATTTCTCATTTTTCCATGTTGCTTGTCAAGGTATGCAAGCATTTTTACCCGGTTTAAAACCGTGTCTGGATGGGTCCCTTGCAACATAGAGTAGACCCGCCCATTTACTAAAATGGGTTTGGGTCGGTTTGGGCCTAATATAAAGGAAACCAAATCCAGACCCGTTTAGCAACCGGGTTTGTTTTGGGACCCATACCCGTACCATTTAACAAATGGGACGGGTGTGGGTACCCCATTGGGTCTGCTGACCGATTTACAACCCTATTTCTCGAATATGGATTAGCTTGAGGGATCTAAATGCCTGTTGCATTGTTTACCATTCTTGTGCCAACCATAAATTGTGACATCTCTTTTAGAATGGCAGGTGATTTTTGCCTTTTCTTTCTAAATGCGAATTTCATGGATATTGTCATACAATTGTGTATTGCTGAGAATTTCTATTCTGGCTTGATTGCCACGTCGCATTTGTGTGAGTTAGCATTTCCTTCTCATTGTTCGATTGTTGAAGACTAATACGAATCTTCCGTTGCAGATATCTAACTGATCAACTGCAAAGAGTTCCTATTGTAAATGATCTTAACAAGGTAAATGATTGCTTGGCTTTAATTGATTTATCTGAGTAATTTCCATGTAGTATATGTTCTCATGTTCTTTATGTTCCATTATGAAGGATTATGTTATTGAGGCTCTGCGATCAATTGCTGAGATAATAACATATGGTGACCAGCATGATCCAACTTTTTTTGAGTGAGATTTCTTAAAATCTTGTTTTCTTTGATATTTATGCTCTAGTTGCACAATCTTGATTGTATTATGGATCTCCTATAGGTTCTTCATGGAGAACCAGGTCATGGGAGAGTTCGTGCGCATATTAAAAGTTAGTAAGACTGCGAGTGTTTCACTTCAGTTACTACAGACGATGAGTATTATGATTCAGAATTTAAAAAGTGAACATGCTATATGTAAGTCATTGACTACTGGAGTGGAAACTAGTTTAAGCATACAAAGTAGCTACTTTGGCTCTAATATTATGGTCTGTTCTTGGACATGTTGTGCAGATTACATTTTCAGTAATGAACATATTAACCACCTTATAGCATATTCCTTTGACTTTGGCATTGATGAGCTACTGTCGTATTACATATCCTTTCTAAGGTTAGCTTACCTAGCTGTTTTTTTCTCTCATCTTTCTCACCTTATAGAATCTTTTCTTTGTGATTTCATGTCTTTGGCTACTTTCATTGTAGATATGGTGGTCTTGATTATTTACGATCTCTACATAATCTCAACAGCTAATGCATTTTTTTAAAAAATATTTTCTGGTCTCTGAAGGGCAATAAGTGGGAAGCTGAACAAGAATACAATTTCTCTTCTAGTGAAGACCCAAAATGTATGTCTAGTACACACCTCTTGATTTGTGTTATCAATCCTTTCAAATCTTTTATGATAAGGATTCCCAGTACTATGTTATCTTCTTGAATCTCAATTTCATACATGCTGGTAGTGTATACCTTTTAGAGGATGTTTTTAAGAACTATGCATTGCACTTTGAAGCCAATCTGGTCAGATAATGAGCTATATCTCTCAATCTTGGCAGAACCAGCTTGAGACCCCACATGACTTATTTCCAGTCAAAAAATTATTTTTGGGCTTCTCGGGTAATTCTTTTAGGCTGCTGCATGTAGAATCTCTCATTTAGGTATGCTTGTTCCCATTTAGTTGGTATTAATATGACACCTTTACACAACTTGTTGGCCCTGTCAAGACGTCAACTTGGATCAGTTGACTGCCTGGTTGGATTGATTAGCACGAATTCAAATGCCTTAGTTATCTTGGGCCATGATGCATGTTTTCTTGCTCCACCCAGTGGTGGTTTTGTATTGGTGCTTAGTTCTGACATATTAATTCCATGTGCCTGATAAGAGGCAAAGAGTCTTGACCACATAATAGGTGCTTTTCTCCCCTTACATTTCATGCTATATTGCTATTGAGCTGCGACCTGCTTTTTTTTTTTTTCCTGTTGTGTCATCTAAATATAAAGTTGGCTTATGCATGAATTCAGGATGAAGTAGTTTCTTTTCCCTTGTACGTTAAGGCAATACGATTTGCTTTCCATGAGGAGAACATGGTCCGCATTGCCGTACGTGCTTTGACACTTAATGTCTATCATGGTAAGTTTGCATTTGTTTTCCTGCTTATGGAAATGTTGTTTTTGTGGAAATGAAATTATGGTCATACCTCTTATTATTATTGTTATTATTATTATTTTCATGCTTTTGTTTGCAGTTGGAGATGAATATGTTAATAGATATGTCACAAGCCCTCCTCTATCAGACTATTTCGCAAATTCAGTTACAAATTTCAGGAAGCAGTGTATCAGCTTAGATGAATGGGTTGCCGAAGCTGCCAAGTAAGAATCTTAGAGTTGGAAATAGTGGGAGTCTTATCCATGTAATGATCAAACGATGACATTGTTTTCCTGAGATAATAGTATTAAATTTGTTATCAAATTGTCTAACCCCAAATAGCTGTGACCAGGCTATGATGACGACGACGTTAGTATCAGATTGGTTATTTTATGTCATGTTTTTGTCGGTTGGTGGTTGCACTTTATTTCTACTAACAAACACCATTTGGATGCTGAGACAGGAACCCGGGCTCGTCTGATTCAACTTCTTCCATTCTTTCTGCAGTAGATGAAATTGAAGACACTTTGTACTATTTTAGTGATGTGATTTCTTCTGGGGTTCCTAATCTTGGAAGATTAATAACAGACAATATCTTGCAGCTTTTGGTATTTCCCTTGCTTCTACCTTCTTTGAAGAGGGAGTCTAGCTACGTAAGTTTCTTTACAATTTTTGTTTCCCAGCAGTGACATTCATTTTGTTGCTTGATTCTCCGATAATTTTTTAATGAACTACTTACTCCTAACCATTTGCTAGTTTGCTACTCCAGGGAATGCAAATAGGTGCTGCTACTTCCTTATACTTGATTTCCTGCATCTTGCGTGTGGTTAAGACCAAGGAATTGGCAAGTAGTATTGGTGCTGCCCTTTTCTGTCCTCCAGAGGCCTTCATTCCGAAGTTGGAATCCAAAACTAATGGCTGTGTATCTGATCATGGTCTACCTCATGAAAGCCAACAAGTGGACCTTGATGCTCTTGGTGTGGCAGACACGGGAACTTCAAGTGTTACCATACCGGATTTGTCTTGTTCTTCTCAGAATCATCCAGTAGAGGACACTTGCTCACAACACAATTATAATGGTGCGCATTTGTCTTTAAGGTAAAATCACTATAATTGTGACAGATGAAAGTCTACATCCACATTTAGATTTATTCTCAAACAGACGCATGCACACATACGGCACGTGCACACACACAGGAAATTCATATAAAATTTTGTAACTCGGTAAGGAAAAACTTTCAGTTGAAGTTTCTATGGATTTTATTATCCTTCTCCTTTTTCTTCCAATTTGAGATTCATCAGGGGTTGAAGTTTCTATGAATTTTATTATCCTTCTCCTCTTCCTTCTAATTTGAGATTCATCAGCGAATGATCGGTAAAGAACATTCTCAGGCACTAGGTTCTAACCTGTTCTTTCCTTGTGTTGTTAACCTTATCTTAGTGTCATGCTGGCAGCAAAGTGAGTAATAGATAATTGGACAATTCCAGGAAACTGAGGGTGTTGCAGGGCTGTGTTAAGTCTTAAAATATGTGATCCACTGACAACTACCAAATGATCCACGTCCTACCAATGAGAAAGTGACAATTTGATGGGAAAAGAACGTGTTGTGTTGATATTGAGACATGCATGCCTAATAATGATTGAAAAGCAAACACTTACATAAGAAAAAAAAGATGCTGTCAAATTACTGAGAAATTCACGAATTGACACTCCAGCTGTACTTAAACTAACATCTGCATATCCAAATTTACGCATTTATGCTTTTTACTGATTCCAATTTGATTCAAGTTTCCAAACTTTGTGTCGCCAGCATGCTGTTGTAAATGCTACCACCGTCCTCTATCCATGCATGCCAGAAACATCTTAGAATTTTGTTATATACTGGCATGTTGACCATGAATGCTATAGGTGCCATCTCTTAATTCTACAATAATACCATCTCTATTGCTAAGTATTGTCATGGGTGTCATTTGATGGATCCTTGAGTTCATCAAAATTTAAAGGGAATAATTAAGGAAATTCTATTCTTAAATATTTGGCTTGCCAGATCACTGCCATCGCTGCTCTTAGCTTCTGGAATATTTGATAATAACTCGAATTCCTGCTCATAGGAACTTGTCTTTGGGCTACTTGTTAAAATTTGTCACTTACCCTTTAAAGGTTTATTTTGCTTTTAGATGTACAATTTCATGCGTCCTAGCAGGGCACTTCTTTTAGACATTTCCGAAATTACTTATCATTCACTGGAAAGTTTCTTTTCTATGTACATTAATATGTGAGAATCTGTATTTGTTTCTGTTTTCCTAATCTACAGTCTTTCTGTAGGGACGTGTTGCTATCATACATCATAAGTGGGGATGACATACAAGCTTCTGGTGCTTTGAGTTTGCTAGCTACATTGTTGCAAACAAAAGGTCAAACTATTTAAATCATTACATCTAGTCCTTTTTACTTCTCATCCTGACATCTTGTTTGTTGAAATCTTTCTTGTTTATGTAGAACTGGATGAGTCAATGCTAGATGCACTTGGAATTCTTCCCCAAAGAAAACAACACAAGAAGCTCTTGCTGGTAAGTGTGATTGGCTGTTGGCCGTTTTGGATTACCCTTCTCAATTTTCTAAATATTGTTTTTTTTGGTGAATGTCAGAGGTCTGATCTCCCTTTAACTTCTAAAATTGACGTCTGCATATTGTCTTTCAATTGCTGAGCTGGAAAGATTCCTTAAGAGTTAAAAGCTTCTATCATGTCTTTTGAATGCCTTCAATATTCAAGGACTGTCATGAAGTTGCATGGTTCCGGTTGCGATCAGCCTACTGTTTTGTTGCTGGCAACAGTTCAAATTTGGAATATTGAGAGGTCTTGTTTGTGAATAATATAATCATGTTTGATGGTTTGGAGCATGCACTTGCCCAAAGTTCTTATCAGTTCAAAGTTGCATTTACTATCCCAAAGCAGAGAGTCTCATGGAATATTTCTTCCTATTTCATTCCCAATAGCATTTATGACTGGTCTTTCTATCCCATAGGATTTTTCTTTCTTTCTTTCTTTTTTTTTTTTTTTTTGTAAATTTAAAAGATGAAGCAATTTTTTTAGGCAGAGCCAAAAAGAAAAGACATAACAAAGACAGAAAAAGCAAGAAAAGAAGAAAAACCTAACAAAACTAAAAACTAAAAAACAACGGACCAGCCAACTAGCTGGACAACCTGAAGAACTATTACAACCAATCCCTCAGCAAAACCCTAACTAGGACCCTGGAAGAAGGCTGCCTTTTACTGTCGAAGCAACTATTATTTCTCTCCCCTCAGATAGACAAAAGGGCTGCAAGGAGAGCTAGTCTCCATCTTTTCCTATCCAGCTCTCCTGCTCTCCTCCATAGACTGCATGCCAGGACGGTAAATGACCTTCAATAGACAGAGGCATAACCCAAGAGACCTCTGCTTGGGCAAGAATAGCACCCCAAATAGAGCAGGGGAAAGGGTAGTGGAGAATAAATGATTGATGGATTCCGTATCCCCCGTACACCAGAGGCAGACATTGGGCAGGACCATGCTGATCTTATTCCTCCCTGCTAGCCAGGTGAATGTCCCAACCTTCGGAGGGGCTCCATAGGCCTAGACCAGGCTAGTATGACAAATGGAAATAGAAGCTTCAGGCTGCGACAGAAAGGAGTAGGACTGCATCAAGAAAACTCCCGAGCTCCCTATCTTCTAGATCAGCGAATCTTCCTTTTCAGAGGAGGGAGTGAATCCCTGTAGCCTGGAAAGAAGAAGAACCAAATCAACGATCTCACTGTCTCTCAGGTTCCGCCTGAATGGCAGAAGCTAAATCCCCTGAGAAACAACTAGCCACCGAGATATCAGCCTTGGGGCAGAGGGAAGCCAGGGCCGGTAATGAGGATCTAAGGGGGGAGTCTCCACACGAAGGATACTCCCAAAATTTAGTCCTAAATCCATCATCGATCGAGAATTCCATGCAAAGAAAGACGTTGTTGGCTACCCGGGCAATAACTCTCCACACTGGAGAGGAACAATATAAAGATGATGGCTTTGTCCTCTATCCCATAGGGGACACCCCATATTTAGCAACAATGATTGATCTTCACAAGCTCGATCCCCCTACTCCAAATTTCCATGCCCATTTCCCCAAAGGGGCTATATTAACCAAATCTAAACACTTAATTCCTGCCCCCCCTTCATCATAGGGAGAACAAACCTCGTTCTAAGGATGGGAAATTTTCTGCCAGGGGATCCACCTTGCCACAGAAATTCCCTTCTCAATTTATCAATGTGGAGGATAATAGATTTGGGACAACGAGAAAGAGACATGAAATAAACGGGCAAATTCAATAGGGAGGCTTTGATGAGAGTAATCCGGCCTCCCAAAGAAAGGAGTTTACTCTTTCAGGGGGAGAGCTTTCTCTCTACTTTTTGACGCAGGACATGAAATTAAATATGATATGCGAGATTCAGGCTTAAGATCACGTTAGTTCAGAAACAATTACACAAATTCCATATCCCACATGAAAGTCCAAACATTCAATTAAGGGGAATCTATGCGGGTCCAGGCCTACACATGATAGGGCTGGATCAATAAAAATTATAAGCCAAACAATACTCAAAGATAAGAAATAATCATCCACGCATGCATAGTAATCAGTCCCTAATCCAAGGGATTCAGAAATTCCAATTGGGGGAGCCCTAGGGTAAGAAAATTGGCAAATAACTTAGGGAAAACGTAATCTAGGGCTAGGATTTATGAAAAACGGCCATGAGAGGATAAAAGTGGATAAAAACCTGAGCCAAAAGACGATCCCGTGTGTGGACAGCAACAATGGCCAGACGGACGTGTGTGAGATCCCGACCGCACGTGTGTGGGGCCCACTATTCAGAAAAAGGCCACCTTGGCCCTAGTCGGCTAGGGATGGTCTCTAAAACCCCCAAATCTCAGCTTGATCCGATGTACGGTTTGTGCGTGGTGCTCCGCCGAAGTTTCAGCTCGCCTGCGGGCCGAAATCTGGAAACCTGTTGTAATGAAGAAATCTGATGCAACAAAAGAGTACGGATGGTGGGAGAAAATGGAAAAAAAGATGGAGGATGGGGGTGAATCGGGATCGATGTGGCTTTGCACCACGGTAGTTAGCCCTTCGAAAAGGGAGGGCTTCGCACCCACTTTTGAATTCTTCCACAACTCACGAAGAGAGCAGAAAAATAAAGCAGAATTTTTTTTATTAACTTCAATGAATCAAAAGAACTACAAGGGGTGCCTATTTATAGGGAAAATTCTATACCCCAAAACTCGAACCATGTGCGCAACTTATTACTTGGCAATGAAGTAAACTAAAATAAAAACCAAACAGAAAAATCTAAAGCGTTCACAATGTTCTAAATAATAGCAATAAACAACACTTAAAATATGAAATCAATCCGACGAGTGGGCCACAATCATGAGATCCCATGATGGGTTTTTCTTGATTATCGGGCCCAATCTTTTGAACTAAACTTCGTCTTCTAGGTAGGAGGCCCTCCCTGGACGTTGTCATCGAGACAAATCGATGGTGGGACCTTCCTACTCGGTGCGTATGTGCGTAGGTGAGGCGGCGTGCGTGCGCGTGTGCGCGAGATGTCCCCATCAATTCTCCTCGGCTGCGAAGATTTCGCCACTGGCGAAATAAAACTCCTAAATCACTCCAGGACCTCAAGATCAAGTCTCTGGAGCTCCCCCGCAATGAGCCACGTGTTGTTTGAAGCTGGGCGTGACTTTCACTTGACCAGGTACTTCTGAAACTTGCCATCCGACGTTAAAACTATCTGATGGTCCAGGATATCCTCTATTTCCTCTCTGGGTGTGTGAAGGTTAGGTATAGGAGGGAGTGACTGAGAAGAAATGTCAGGAAGAATAGGTATGAGACGTAGAGGCTGAGAAAATGGGTTGGGATGGGTAGGTATGGGAGGTAGAGGCTGGGAAAATGGGTCGGGACGGGTAGGTATGGGACGTAGAGGCTGGAAAAATGGGTCGAAAAAGTTAGGGTATAGGACGTAGAAGCCGAGAAGATGGGTCAGGACAGGTAGGTATGGGAGGTAGAGGCTGGAAAAATGGGTCGAGACGGATAGGTATGAGAGGTAGAGGTTGGAAAAATGGGTCAGGAGGGATAGATATGGGACGTAGTAACTGGGAAGATGGGTCGGGACGGATAGGTATGGGAGATAGAGGCTGAGAAAATGAGTAGGGAGGGGGCCATGGATCATGGAAAGGTCTGATGAATCAGGATGGTTAGGCGAAAGGCTAGACAATGCATCAATAGTCCCTTGAAATGCAACTAGATCCTCCACATTGAATGTGGAACTAATTCCCATGGAAGGTGGAAGATCTACCTCATACACATTGAGACCGTTTCGTTTTATAATTTTGAAGGGTCCAGCGCTACGCACGTGTGACTTACGAACGGCCCTTAGAGGGTACCGCTCGGGGCTGATGCGGACCATCACGGAGTCCTTTACATTGAATTCTTTGAAACATTTATGCTGGTCTGCAGAAAATTTGTAATGTTCATTATTAGTAGTGATCTTCTGCCTGATTTCTTGATGCCATGAATGAATGTGATGCACAAAAGACTCTGCAGGCTCTGATGGCCTATGGGACAGTGACATATGGACAAGATCAATAGGTTTCTCAAGTTTATAACCAGTAATGACTTCATAAGGACTGAGACTTGTGGACCTATCGATGGAACTATTAAACGCAACCTCAGCTGTAGGTATTATGGTGCCCTATGTTCTGGTGTGCTCTATATCCCTCCTAGGGGGAGACTCATTCGGTAGATCATCAGGAAAGACATCACGAAACTCATTTACTACCGGAATGGCCTATTAAACGCAACCTCAGCTGTAGGTATTACGGTGTCCCATGTTCTGGTGTGCTCTATATCCCTCCTAGGGGGAGACTCATCTAGTAGATTATCAGGAAAGACATCACGAAACTCATTTACTACCGAAATGGCCTCAGTGGGTAACTCTATACTAGCCTCTGGGGCACTCTCTAGCCACAACGCCGTACGTGTTGTGTCACTCAAAATAGTGGTCTTGATGCCCCTGTTGGGGTGGGTGTACGGGTGCATGCCCATGACTGATTCCTTAGCCACCTCCATTCATTGGTCTATCCTCCTGGCCACTCGCCTGAGATTGGACATCTACCCCAATGCTAGGATTTGTCCTGGCGGAGGCCTTTAGTTAGGTAAGGCGCGCATCAAATTAATCAAAGCGTTGGTCTATATATTGTTCATAGCACTTACCCAAATACTAGATTTGCTGGGACAACTTGTTCATTGACTCTAGCAGTTGCTCCATGTTTAGTGTAGGGTGCAAGCCAAAACCATGACCCGTACGTGTGGGCATACACTGGCTAACTCAACCTAAGGACTTTCTATGACGACTATATGCGTCTAAAAACTAAATGACCCTACAAGACTCTATATGAAGGAGACTATACACCGTTACGAAAATTCAGCTATATATATTAGGGGCTACGGTTTTCTAGTAGCTATATATGATGGACTGGATGTATGAATGACTCAAACAAACTAAACCCTAAATATGTGGTGAATTCCCCTACAAGAACCCTAGGCTCTGATACCAGATTTGATGCAGTACATGAAATTAAATATGATATGTGAGATTCATGCTTAAGATCACATTAGTTCAGAAACAATTACACAAATTCCATATCCCACATGAAAGTCCAAACATTCAATTAAGGGGAATCTATGCAGGTCTAGGCTTACACATGATAGGGCTGAATCAATAAAAATTATGAACCAAACAATACTCAAAGATAAGAAATAATCATCCACGCATGCATAGTAATCAGTCCCTAATCCAAAGGATTCAGAAATTCCAATTGGGGGAACCCTAAGGTAAGAAAATTGGCAAATAACTTAGGGAAAACGTAATCTAGGGCTAGGATTCATGAAAAACGGCCATGAGAGGATAAAAGAGGATAAAAACCTGAGCCAAAAGACGATCCCGCATGTGGACAGCAATAATGGCTAGACGGACGTGCGTGTGATCCCGGCCGCACGTGTGTGGGGCTCATTATTCAGAAAAAGGCCACCTTGGTCCTGGTCGGCTAGGGATGGTCTCCAAAACTCCCAAATCTCAGCTCGATCCGATGTACGGTTTGCGCGTGGTGCTCCGCCGAAGTTTCAGCTCACCTGCGGGCCAAAATCTGGAAACCTACTGTAATGAAGAAATCTGATGCAACAAAATGACGAATTCGAAGTACGGATGGTGGGGGAAGATGGAAAAAAAGATGATGGAGGATGGGGGTGAATCGGGATCGATGTGGCTTTGCACCACGGTAGGTAGCCCTTTGAAAAGGGAGGGCCTCGAACCCACTTTTGTATTCTTTCACAACTCACGAAGAGAGTAGAAAAATAAAGCAGGAATTTTTTTATTAACTTCAATGAATTAAAAGAACTATAAGGGGTGCCTATTTATAAGGAAATTCCTATACTCCAAAACTCGCACCTTGTGCGCAACCTATTACTTGGCGATGAAATAAACTAAAATAAAAACCAAACAGAGAAATCTAAAGCGTTCACAATGTTCTAAATAATAACAATAAACAAAACCTAAAATATGAAATCAATCCGACGAGTGGGCCACGATCATGAGATCCCATGATGAGCTTTTCTTGATTATCGGGCCCAATCTTTCGAACTAAACTTCGTCTTCTAAGTAGGAGGCCCTCCCTGGACGTCATCATCGAGACAGATCGATGGTGGGGCCCTCCTACTCCGTGCGTATGTGCATAGGTGAGGCAGCGTGCGTGTGCGTATGCGCGAGATGTCCCCATCACTTTTTATGATGCTATCATAAATGTGCAGGCCGAGTTTACCACACAAAGGCAAACCAAGATAAGAAGTAGGGAGAGACAAAGTATCATTGCCCTCATAAGACTCTAACAAGTAAAGCAACGAAGTATCATAGGATGATCTTTCTTACTTTGAGCAACATGTTTCATTGAGTCTAGCATTTTCTATTCCAAAATAGTTCTTCCAACTGGTGAGTTGCTTGAGCTCTTTTACTGTGTTACACTCCTACAATTTCTGCAATTTTCGGTGCTCAAGGCATTGTGTTACTTCGTACAATCCTGGCATTAGAACTGCACTGGAGATTTTCATTTAACCATTTTTTGGGTGTCAAATTCTGCCCTTTATACATGTGGCTAGCACCCTGTAGTCCTAGTTATGGAAAGCATAATCCATGACTACTAGATTAGGCCTGATGTTGAGCTTGGAGAACTTTGGGTTGTCTGGATCAATTAAGATTCTTTAGTTGTCATCAATTCTTGAAGGATTTGCTAAATGTCTTGGAGTACTGTTCTTTACTTAGGAATAGGTTATCTACATTGGATCATGATGCAGGACAATTAACCACTTGCTTTAAAAGCTCGAACTGTTAGAGCATGGTGAATTAATCCCTTTATCTCATAGCCCAGGCCCCACATCTCATGGGTAGGTCCTCGGCCAAACCCCCCTCGTGGGCCCCAAATTACATGGGTCCGCCTCACACAAGCCACTCACCCCGAGTGTATCCCTGCATCCCACAGGCTACCCTACTTGAGCCCAGTGTGAAATGCCCCTACATTAATCACCCCCGGTGAGGAGTCTCGAACACGAGACCTCCCTCGTGGGCCTCGCCCACCCCAAGTGTGCCCTTGCTTACCATAGGCAACCCCACTCGAGCCTGGTGTGAAAATGCCCCTACATTAGATCAGTTTGAAAGAGCAGAGTTCTCTGGTTTAGAATGAGGTTAACTCCATCAACTTTACACCCTGATCCATAGCTCAAGGGGTAGACTGAGTGAAAGATACCTTGTTTCAACACTGAGGTCTTGGTATCGATCCCTATGGGGGTGGCTAACAGTGAAGTGTGAACTGACAGTGGGGTGTACTAACAAGCCAACAAAAAAAAAACAAAAAACTCCAACTTCGTTTCAGTCTACCAAGCTGTTATCGTCTGTTAATTACTCCAAAGCATACCAGTTGGAGTTCCTTGAAAAATATGTTAAAAAGGATTTTTTAAGAATGTTTACGTCATGACACCAGTAAAAAAGATGTATGTTCCTGAAATCATTTATGGCTTTGTGGATGTTTCCCTTTGTGTCTCTTATTGGGTGGCTGACAATAGATTGTTGCTTCCGTAAGTAGAGGGCAGATGATCCATAGAGCCAGTAGAAATGGAATATGGTAGAGTCATCTCTCCTCCACTGTACACATGACAAGGTGACATACCATCTGGGAGCTGTCCATCTAGTTTTCCCTACTTTGGATCGAAAATAGTTCAAAATAAACAAAGATTAGATGATTCTAGCCTTCTGATGAGGGACCATCAAAGCGATAGAAGAAAGCAGAAGTGGTTAACAGTATACATACGGTGGAGGTAAGTGAAAAAATGGTGAATAGGGCTGTCTGATATATGCAATTTCTGAAATATTAGGCCATCCATGATAGAGCCCATTAGATAGACGGTCCTGATTGATGCATCATCCTGCCACATTATAGAGCAATGATGCCTCTACCATACTCCGGTTCTACTGACTCTACTGTATCCTCTCCCTATGAAGAGAGACGCCGTTCGCCTTCTTCTACAGTAATCTTGCATCTCAGTTGATCTTAGATCTTGGTAAATTGTATGCTTAATTTTCAGTTGATCTTAATGTCTAGGTAAATGCACTGCTGAATTCTAGAGAACCAACTTTTAGAAAGAAAGAATAACTTCTATATTATCGTATTCTTGTATTTGACAGCTGAGTTCCCATGACATTGCATTGTTTAATTGAAATGTGGTGTGTTCTGTTTATGCCTGCAGCAAGCTTTAGTGGGCGAGGGCTCTGGTGAAGAGCAACTCTTTTCCTCAGCTAGTAGCCTGACAAAAGATGACATCAGTAGTGAACTTGATATATACCTGCAAAATCTTAAGGTATACTTATCTCACCTCTCTCGGTTGCCACATAATCTAATGGGATGATCATTTGATTTCACGTAGCTTTCCTCAATGAAATATCAAAGTAAAATTTAGGAACATTCTAGGATTTCCATTAACTGAAAGGTCCATGGCCTTGCACTGGTTTTTCACTTCTTTGGAAAGTTGTACTTTGTAAAGAGTAGAAAATTCATGCAATTGCCTCCACTTGGTACCCTTAAAGTTCTTTTTAGTTGTAATTTATATTTCTCCCATCATTTTAATTTTTTGATTACTTGGTTCTACTTATTAGAGTGGATGGCGGAACATAATTCATGCAGCTGAGCCCAACTAGTTGGAATAAAGCTTAGATGATGATGATGAACTCAGTTCTAGTTGTTTTGATTTTTTTCTCACCCCTTTTTGTAGGATCATTATGGGTTGGTGTATTCAAGGGAACTGACAATAAACCCTCAAATCCATAGACACCAGGTCCTTTTCTGTCACTTTATAAATTCTTGTTATCTTCCATTGTTGATGATCCAAATGGTTTTGGAAAGTACATTTTATTGTTGGGGATTTTATAATTCCTCATGTATTCATCTACTTAACAAGATGTTGATGCATCTGGGTGACTACCTGGTTGATCAAGGATTGGACCCTCACATTGCATATTAGGTGCTAATCAGACCCATTCAACTATCTTTTTTGTTTTTGTTTTTTTGAAATGTGATGATTCCAAAAAGGCTAAAAAATACAAAGAATTACAAAGAGGGACAACAACCCCAAGAAAAATTCAAACAGAGTGATCCCCATAACCCAAGAGATCAAAGCCCACTCAAAAACTTAGTACTTAATTCGTCTCAAAACATCCTCCATTGTCCCCACTAAAATTGTGGAAACAACGGTTGTTCCATTCCCCCATAAAACCCAAACGCCCACTAATAATGCCCATCTCCACACCTTTTTACCTAATTTTCCCACCTCTCTCCCATGCCAAGCCAGAAAGAGCTTACTGATTGACTTCAGCATTTACCCAGGAAACACCGAAAGAGCATAAAATATGATCCCATATGACGCTCGCAAAAGGGCAATGAAGGAAAAGATGATTGACAAACTCCTCATTACACAAGCAAAGAGGACATGCATTTGTGATTGCCATGTTCCTCTCCCGTAAATAATCCAAGGTGAGCACCTTGTTGCTACCAACCAGCCAAGCTAGCACAAGATACTACGGGGGAGCCCTACAGGACCAAAGTAAGGTAGTGTGTGCCCAACCACCACTGGGGGAAGGTTGATAGAGCAAGCCATAGAAAGAGCGAGTGTAGAAAAGCCCTGGCTTCTCAATCTTCCATGACAACGAATCTGTAGATGAAGGAGAGGGCAAGATGCCTGCTAGCCTAGATGACAAGGCAACAAAATTTTCCTCCTCCCCATGTATGGGGTTTCTCCGGTAAGAAAGGGTCCACATCGCACCACTGCCCATCGTTGTGAAGCAGTTCACAACTGAGATATTGACCCGGGGGATAGACTATCAATCCTTGGAAAATCATCGTGGAGAGCCCTATCCCCTATCCAGACAGCATCCCAAAATCTGATCATCGTCCAACCCCAAATGAGAAATCCACCCCTTGAACTGATTCCTAAGCTTAGAAACTCCTTTCCACAACGTTGAGGCCCTATATAAAGAAGAGCCCCTTGTCCACCAAGCCCCTTCTCTTAAGCCGTACTTTCTAGACATGACTTCCACAAACCGCCTTCTTCTGTAGAAAACTGCCAATGCCATTTGCCCATGAGAGCTTCATTCATCACCTCCAAGTTCTAAATGCCTGCTCCACCTTCATTATAAGGCTTGCAAACTTCGCCCATTTCATTAGGTGGAACCTTTTCTTCTCCTCGGCCCGTGCCACAAAAGTTGTGCCTAAACCAATCTAGGCTGTACTTTCTAGACATGATTTCCACAAACTGCCTTCTTCTGTATAAAACTGCCAATGCCATTTGCCCATGAGAGCTTCATTCATCACCTCCAAGTTCTAAATGCCTGCTCCACCTTCATTATACGGCTTGCAAACGTTGTCCCATTTCATTAGGTGGAACCTTCTCTTTTCCTCGGCCCGTGCCACAAAAGTTGTGCCTCAACTGCTCCAACTTCCCTAAGACATCCATCATGCATCTGAACGAGGATAAAAAGTACAATGGTAGATTCGCCAAAGCCACCTTGATGAGTGTTAGTCTCCCACCAAGACAAGTGCCGTCACTTCCAAGCAGATAACTTCCTTTCCGCTCTCTATGACCTTATCCCGCAAATGTTTGGGAGGCTTGCCAATGCAAGGAGGAGGGCTCAAGTATGACAAAGGAAAGGTCCGCCTGGCACCCAAACACCTCCGCCAGCTCCCTAACCTCTTTCCCAGAGGTGCCAACACTTAGCATTTCGCACTTGGATGTATTCACCTTAAGACCGAACACTGCTTCAAAGCAACAAATCACCTTTCTTAAATTATCCACTTCCGGTAGCTTCTGCATTGCAAAACTAGAGAGTATTGCCAACAAACTGGAGATGGAAAATTTGAAGTTCCCCTCTATCCACCTTAAGCCTGCTCGTGCGGCCCACCTCTAAGCTCCTGGACAACGTTCCGTTCAAGGCATCTGCTACCACCACAAAGAGAAATGGCAACAACGGGTCCCCCTGTCTTATTAGACCATGCAAGGATTTAAAGAACCTTCTTGGCACACCCTTGATCTGAACTTATTCTCCACTTGAGCTGAACACGAACCAACTCAACATATAGTCCAAAAACCCCACTCAACGTGGCTGTGTGCCTTTTCAAGGATTGGGACAATCCGACTGTCCAGATTGAAGATATGAAAAATCCAACTGTCCCGATTGTAGATCTTGACGTTATTGAGGGTGTAGAATGGTCTGATTGATGATCAGAATCCGATCGATGATCCTTGTCTGGGGCCCAATGCTTTCAGGTGGTGAGGATGAGCCCACAATTCCAGATGATAAGCAGCTATGATCGTGCATGTGTGTTTGATGCACATATAGCCACTATATGGTATACATTCATGCACTCTCCATCCATGCTTTGGCTTAAAATGGTTCTGTTTATGGAACTAGAAGGCCATTGACTCCTATCGAAACACTGATCTAGAAAGAGAATGGCATGAGCTATTGTTATTTTGGTTGAAAGATGGATCTTTACATTGGAGTCAATTAATTGGAAGCTTACAATCAGGTATTTTCTTTTTGTAGGTGCTCGATGCATTGGCTAGTCTTTTATGTAGGTCAGGTATATCTGCAGAGACATTATGGGATGGTGGTTGGCTTCTACGCCAGCTTCTTCCACACAGCGAGGAGGAATTTAACAGTCACCACTTTAAATTACTCAGGGTAAGATGATTAACCGTGTCTTTCTCAAATTTTATGTGGATATTGAAGCTCTTTGCTGATATCATATCTAAGTTTGATTGGTGGCATTTCTATTGTCAAGCTTTAGCTGTATGTAGCCCAGTTGACATGAATGCATATGTAGTTTTTGCATGTGGCAGCCATAGTAGTTATGTAACTCCCTGTACACATGTAAGGTATGTGATGCGAGGCAGCTCACATGCACAAAACTGTGCCATGTATACAATTTAGTTTTAGCACATGGGTTCAAGCCATATGCATGTTTGTGAAATGGTGGCCCTACATGACACCGATGGATTGGTTGGGTGCCTATTTAAGGCCATTTCTATGCACTGGAATGCATACCTGGGCTTGGTTATTGCTGGTGCATCTCTTCTATTTTGGATGAGGATTCTCTAACCTTTGGCTTGGCTACTTTGGTTTTAAGCCCTTGCATGGAGTCTATGGGCACTGTACATGCATGATAGCATTGTTACTGCAGGCCTAGCCCACAATTTGCTGCAAATTTCTCTGTGGGTAGTGTGGGCATTGTTACCCCATGCTGCTGTCTGTCAAACAGTTTTTTTTTGAGAGATGCTGTCCGTCAAACAGTTGAATATTCATACTAGCTTCCTAGATTCTCCCTCTGATCCAGAGGCTTGCTAGTATGTCTAAATATAATAGTGAAGGGGCAATATTCAGAGCGATTCAAGGTAACAAGTGCTGTCCCTAAAACATTAGACTTTTTCTTCACCGGTCTAGTGGTTTGTGTTCAATCTTAAAGTCAACCAAGGATGCTGATGCAACATACTTGGATCTCTTTATCATGTACGAAAAACTCATTATAGCAGTCATCCTTCTTGGAAGTGGCTTTTTAGGTGAAGCTGCAGAGGTTTGCTTTCTTGGGAAAACATTAGAACATCTACCATGTTGTAGTGTTGTATGTGATATCTTTTTTTTTTGCCCTATTTTTATCTTCTTTATTTTCTAACTTTTTTTTCCTGAACCTTTGGATTTTTTAAAGTATTCAGAAGAAGCTGCTTTTGGCACATCTTAGTCGTGCAGTATCATTTATGCACATGCTTTTGCTATGAAACTACTTTTCTTATTGTTAAAGTGATACTTCACTGTTTGGAGTGACATGGTAAGTTTCTTGGTGCACAGGATTCTTACAGTAACTGCACTAATGGTCTTATTGGTGAAATCAAAGGAAGCTGGTGTGATCTACTTATAGCAGTTATGATGGATGAATGGAAGAAATGCAAAAGAGGTACGCATATGAATTCTGAGGGTTGATTGATGAGAACATGTGGATGTGTTGGGTGACGTGTGAATCACCTTCTTATTGCAGCAATTGAAGCTTCGTCTCCTCAAAAAGATCCTAAGAGCATACTATTGCCTCCACACACTTGCTCCCTAGATGGTTCGTTAGACTGACAACTTGCCTCTGTATTGACAGCAAAATGGAACTTTTTAATCAGGCCTTGCCATGGGTAGATCTCTCTCTTTTTATTATTTTTTTTAAATTTAAAATTATTATTTTTCCTTCTTTCTTTTTCAGGCGATTCATCCTCTGCTGGAGGCGAAAGAATGTACGAGACAGTTAAGGTTATGTCGGACCTCATGTTGATTTTTTCCTTATCACGATAAAAAAGGCATTAAATTAGATCAAATAGGCCTTACTGCAGAGGAATCAACACACACACAATCTATCTGCCTCTGTGTGTGTGTGTGTGTGTGTGTGTGTAGTGATCCAAACCGGTGTTATTATACGAATTGTATGACACTTGAGATTGAGAGAGAGCCATGAGAACCCTTTGCGAGCTGTATATGCAATCTAGGCCATACAGCCAGTTCCTACGAGAAAATCTCTCTCGTTAGAACCCTTTGAGAGCTGTATATGCAATCTAGGCCATACAGCCAGTTCCTACGAGAAAATCTCTCTCGTTAGAACCCTTTGAGAGTTGTATATGCAATCTAGGCCATACTGCCAGTTCCTACGAGAAAATCTCTCTCGTTAGAACCCTTTGAGAGCTGTATATGCAATCTAGGCCATACAGCCAGTTCCTACGAGAAAATCTCTCTCGTTAGAACCCTTTGAGAGTTGTATATGCAATCTAGGCCATACAGCCAGTTCCTATGAGAAAATCTCTCTCTCTCTCTCTCTCTCTCTCTCTCTCTCTCTCTCTCGTCATACAATTCGTATAATAACACCAGTCTGGATCACACACACGCGCACACACACAATGATCCAGGCTGGTGTTATTATACGTGAATTGTATGACAATCAAGAATGTACAAGATAGTTTGTCCAGCTGCGGTCTATGACAATTCGTATAATAACACCAGTCTGGATCACACACACACACACACAATGATCCAGGCTGGTGTTATTATACGTGAATTGTATGACAATCAAGAATGTACAAGATAGTTTGTCCAGCTGCAGTCTATGACAATTCGTATAATAACACCAGTCTGGATCACACACACACACCCAATGATCCAGGCTGGTGTTATTATACGTGAATTGTATGACAATCAAGAATGTACAAGATAGTTTGTCCAGCTGCAGTCTATGGTCCAGTGATTCATACTGAGAATATGATGGATCTTCCCTGGATGGAATTTTACTTGTATTTCTTGTCCTATCCACCTTTTTTCCTGCCCAGAAACTTAAGTCTTGGATTCTCCCATTGAGGATACTCTTGGGTTGTGGTCCATCCGCAGTGGGCCTATTGGGTCCCATTCTCAATCAATGAACCATGGGCCCAATTTTACAAACTGTAAATGTGAGGATATGTTGAGCATCACAAACTTCATCCTTTTTTTTCAATGATGTCAGGGTGTTCCTGCCCCATTTTGAGGTGAGACTATTCCAGATACATGCAATCACCTGCTAACCATGCAATAACTTCATCCTTACTGCAATACCGAGAGTAAAAGTGTACTTTTGAAGTTTGAATTAGCGAATGTGTTTCTTTCTATTCAATGATTGAAACCAAGCAGTCTGAAAGTGCACTTGAATGTCTTTAATTTATATGCATCTGTATGGGTAGTTTCTGTTCATGTAACTTTGTAGCTCATGGTTTCACTTCTCATGTGCAGGTGTTTGTACTTCATCATCAACTTAGAATTTTCTGTGGTGGAGGGACATTGCCTGATCAATCGCCCGTCTCTTCTCCGTTGGAGCCCCCTGTAAACTACCGAGCGAAAAATGCTGGCCTGGATGTTTTAGTTCCAAAGCCCAATATCGAACTAAAGCTAGGTTAGTTTTGATGTGTGTTTGACTTCTTGCCTTTCTTTCTTACCTAACAACTCAACAGATGATGGGGCAATGTTACTACTTCATGGTGTGGATGATCGTGGCTGTTCATCAAGAAGGTCCCACCATCCATGCATGGCATGGAATCACATGCAAATGGGATGTGGTTAATCAATCCATTTTAACTGTCCATTTTATTAAATGTGTGGTCCACCTGGTGACTGGACCAGCTTGAATTTTGTGGCCAGGGCATAGACATGGTGTGTGCACGTCCCACCTTATGAATGCCTGAGGACTGTCACGCTTGTTATGTGGGTACATTTTGGGAGTATGATTTACAGTCATACTCATTCAAGCGGCCATCACATTTCTCTTTACTGATAAACTGATAAACCAAAGTGATTGATGGTTGTCATCTGCAGTTGATGCGGTGCCTTGTAGAATTGCATTTGAGAGAGGGAAAGAGCGTCACCTTTGCTTTTTGGCAATCTCTAGGGGAACATCTGGGTGGGTTGTCCTTGCAGAAGAGTTACCCCTTAAGCAGAACTTTGGAGTTGTTCGCGTTGCAGCACCATTGGCTGGCTCAAATGTACGTACACATCTTTTTCCCAATTTTACATTTCAAATGCCATTGTTTCTGGAGTTTTCCTTCCTGAAATTATCTTGAGCTAACATTGTTCACTCCAACAAAAAAAAAAAAGACCCTTATGTAGCATTTTGGTGCACAGCCAAGTCGTTGTTGATGGGGCTTCCAAATCACCTCAATAAGCTTGGGGTAAATCACCTCAATAAGCTTGGGGTTTGGGTAAAATACGTAAAACACAACCTGCATTAAGCATGGTTGTACGTAATACACAACCGGCATTAAGCATGGTTGTATTTTCCCGCCTTTTCTGCCTCATATCGTGGTTGATGTAAAAATGGGGAGGTCCCGTTCCAACCAGGTTTGGAATTTCAGCAAGCTCAGTAAGCTTGGGGTTTGGGTACAATACGTAAAACACAACCTGCATTAAGCATGGTTGTATTTTCCCACCCTTCTGCCTCATATCGTGGTTGATGTAAAAATGGGAAGGTCCTGTTCCAACCAGGTTTGGAATTTCAGCAACCCCCAAAAAAAAAAAAAAAAAAAAAAAACCAAAAACAAATTTCATTGACATAACTCGAAAACAAAGATTAA
Organism: Magnolia sinica; assembly: GCF_029962835.1. Lineage (NCBI taxonomy): Eukaryota > Viridiplantae > Streptophyta > Magnoliopsida > Magnoliales > Magnoliaceae > Magnolia > Magnolia sinica. Next base: position 85,382,430 of record NC_080582.1, read on the forward strand.
GATGTAAGCAAGCAACCCTTCCATCGCTCCTGCTTGGCAAGAGAATTGCCATGCCTTTTGCAGCTCTAGGTGCATAGGAACAAATAGCTCCCATCTTCAAGGATACAACCTTGATATCAGAACTAAGAACAGGTAATTTCTAATACCTCAGGTCTGCTGAGGTGGCTTACAAAATGGCCTTATGGGAAGCTCCTTCAATAATAATGTCTCCATTAGTTGCAAACTAATTGATTACCAGAAAAAAAAAAGTTACTAAACGAATTGATCATTGGGCCCCACAAAATGGCAAAATCAGTTTCTCTCTCTCTCTCTCTCTCTCTCTCTCTCTTGGTAGTTGCAAATTTCTTTTTGCTCAAGATATGCTATTATAGTTTGATGGGACTTAGTATCAAGCAATTCGAACACCATATTTACATGATTCCCCCCACAGATGTGAAGTTTTCATTTGTTTGTGAAAACAGAAAAAAGGGTGTGGAATCTATTACCATTTCCACAGTTTTCCTAAAAAAACAAGTAAAATGACTTCGAATAAAATAAAATAAAATAAAACGAAACTAGGTTTCCATTGTTTTGAGAGAGCTCTCACCATTTGACCTTTGACCCTTTAACACTTGCATGGAAATCTAAAAATGATCCATACTAAAGGAACTGACTAGTAGAAGCCATTGTGATTGTGCTGATGATAACTTGTCTTTTCTCCATCAGCCCAGAATAGATGATAAGCATCCAAAATGGCTACATTTGCGCATCCGACCGTCAACCTTACCTTTACTGGAACCCACCAAGTTGGGCACCATTGGAATAGCAAAGGCGAAGGCTCTGATTGATGGGAGGTGGACCCTTGCTTTCAGGGATGAGCTATCTTGCAAGTCTGCCGAGTCTATGATACTTGAGGAGATGAATTTACAGTCCAGTGAGGTGGAGAAGAGGCTAAGGCCTTGGCTTGATCTCGACAAGCCTGTACATTCCATACACTCTTCTTGCCCGGGAAGTGAGGTGGAGAAGAGATTAAAGCCTTTGTTTGACCTTGATCGGCCTGTGCATGCCCGAGCCCCCTCTGGCTTTGTTACAGAAGCATCGTCAGGAACAACTCATTCTTCATAGGCCAAATTTGTGGAATTCTCATCTGTAGTTGCTTTGTGGGTGGAAAGTGTCATTGCCTTGTGTTAGTGAGCCCCTTTCCGGCTACTCTCAAATCCCTACCTACCCCACGTGCCAGTGTGCTAGATCAGCACAGTTCATCAGGTGGACCCATTGCCTGTGCCTTGACCCCAAAAAGTGATCACATGTTGTGTACAATCAACGTCGACCTTGTTGTCATTTTTTAACTCTCCATTATTTTCATACATGTGGCCAACCTGATGACCAAATCATCCAATTCCCATGCGGCACGTAGTACGGCCCACCAGTGAATGGATTGGACCTCACACGTGCAACAATGTCACATCGGCAGGTCAGGGCTGCCAGCAGCCATTGCATTGATATATATGAGTACAGACTGCTCTTATGCACATTATTAGTTCCATAGGGCAGCCTTCAGAAACAGATGTGGGGCTGCAGCCATTGAATCATCAGTGGGTCAATGCCATTCTTTGTATATTATCTCTTCGTTCCTTGTGCCCTGATTTTGTAATATGTATCTTATTCTCAGTGGTCATTCTTTAACATAAGAGACCCTAGCAGGGGGTCTTTTTCTCTTTTGAGCTCTGATTCTCTCAGCGTATTTGAGATTTCTGCGCCTATTTTTTTTCTTCAATTCAGTGAAAAAGTACAAGTGTGTAAAATTTAGATCATGAAATATTCAATATACAGAGCGTGTGAATTGGGAGGGATGAGAAATTAAGAATGATGCTTTGCGTTGTGAGTCTGTACATTGTTCCATTTACTATTTGGTATGGAGAACTAATCACCTACGTCAACCTTCCTGCCATCATGCTACTTGTACTGTGAAAAAGATAGGCCACACCATGATGGTTAGCTTTCTTAAAAATCTAGTGGATCTGCCCACTAGATGGGCCGCACTTGTATGTTCAGCGGACCATTTTCTGTACGGCTTGGTTTCTGTTCCCCATGATCTTCTTGGTGAGGCCCACCTTTGTCATGGCACCAATGTCCTACCATAGCACGTTGGTGTTGGTAGCAAGGATTTTCGGTACAAGTTGTGGTGCCATGAATGTGGGTGATCGGTTAGATTGTTATGATACATAGATTGTTTATGCGGAAGTTTAGGGACTCAGAATCAGTGGTGACCCCTACTGGTCATTACAATGATGTATGTGTTTTATCTATGCTGTCCATCCATTTTGCCAGCTCATTTTAGGGTATTAGCCTAATACTAGGCAGATCCAAATCTCAGGTAGACCACACCACAGTAAATAGTGGTGATTGAATGGCCACCATTGAAAATTTATTGGGGGCCAAAAGTTTCGGATAACCTGATATTTGTGTTTCCCTTCGTCCAGGTCTCTGTGACCTAGTCAACAGGTTGGATGGCAAATAAACATTACAGTGGGCCTTATGAAAATTTTAAAGGTGGGTCTTCAATATCACTGTTTTCTGTGGTGTGGTCTACCTGAGATTTAGATCTACCTCATTTTTGGGCTCATGCAGTAAAATGAGTTGAAAAAAAAATGGACAAAACAAATAAATCATGGAGGGGTCACTACCGAATCAATATTTTCACCCCGGGTGCAGGCAATCCGGTTATGCGTCCACCTGACAGCAGAAGCTATGGATGTTTGCCATCTTTTTACAATTAAAAAGCATCTGATTAGGGAGATTTTTAGGTATCAGCCACCATCGGTAATATCAGATACGCTGGATGAACAGACTAGATCAACTGAAATGTTGGTCCACTTTGTTCCCACTCAGTGATTGGTTTTGCCTACCTAATTTGGTGTTTTGACTTCATGCAAAGCAAAATCTCCCTTCATGGAAAGTTTCATATCCTTCAGCAGATGCAATCTGGTTTGATACCACTAAGTCAACCTGCAGTCAGCCTTTCAGCCCCAACTTGGCTGAGTCCCAACTCTGATTCAGGACCCAACAAGTCAACTAGAGTTGCCGCCGAGTCTTTTAGCCATGACCCTAATTCCCACTCTGGCTTCAAAATTTTGCAAACCTTTTCATGGGAATTTACACATTCACAAAGCATGATCATATGAACCATATGAAAATCACTGAAACAATTAAAAATGGCCTTAAAAAAAGGGTGACTTGTTTGAGCAATCTTTAAATTCTAGTTCAAATCATTCCAATTTTGTTACCAGATGATAGCAAAATTGCTTTGAAAAATAGCACACTAACCATTTAACACCTATCAGTTTCTCATAAATAATAATAACAAATAATAATCTAGCCTATTTTTACATTTCGCATTACAAATGGAACAGCCACAGCTCGAATTCAATCTCCCATAAATACAGACTCATTTAGCTGGTGTTATTTATGAAGGGTGGCCATGGTGCTAGATCATTGACGGAGATAACTGAAGCCGTCGAATGCTTTGACTGCTTACCTTTGAAACGCCTGGAAATGTTAGAATTGAAGAAAAACCCAAAATTTTAAACTCGAAGATGGTGCCTAATTGTCTCTGGAATGACCCCCTTTCCTTCCGAAAGAAAGAACTGGAGGCTTCCTTTTCCCATCTGACCGTCCCAAGGTCTCCCCTCTGTCATGGCGAGGAACAATTTTCAGTGGGTGGGCTTCTGTGTTGAATACCCATTCGTCGAAAGAGATTACTGAGGGCGGTGAGAATAGGAGATACAGATACTTGAGCGTCTCTGCAAGGAAGAAGCTCTGCATCATGTTGTCTTTGACTCCTGTATTGACCTGAGCAACCAAAATTCAGAAGCATAGGGTTTAATATAACTGCAAAAAGGGAGCGTAGATTTTCACTTTTCATTGTTGGATGATGGATATTTATTCAAAACAGAAAAAAGAAAGGTGAAAGGCTTCGATACTCCAACTGAGGGTGATGGATGAAACGCAGGCACTTCAAAATTGCACACGTGGCATACAAATGGCCAAATTAAACCATCCAAATCAGACCATCCAAATTAAGCTGATTTGATTATCCAACTATCAGATCGGTTGATGTTTACTGGGCAATTAAAAACGAATTATAAATAAAAAATAAAAACTTCCAATGGTCCTATTTCCACAAACAAGTGTCCTCAAATCAGAGGTTATGATTGTTCAACCAATCTGATCTTGGGATTGGTCTGCACAATCTAGTCGGTTAATTTAAGTTAATATATGCCTCGTTTACACTTTCTATTGGTGTTTGGTCCCTTTGATTTAATTTACTTATGAGGAGTTACATGCTAGCCAAAAAGCAATTCTTGATGGCTCTGTGAACTCATAAGTAGCCCTATGTACCATATTCTTAGAAGCACACTCCGTCATGGAGGGTCTATGATAGGAAGGGGATAAAATATAGTCCCTCATGAAATGTGTGGTTCTTGCTTGGGTATGATGATCCACACACACTCTCTGGACTGGAGAAAGAGGAGATTAAGTTTCCATTCCCATCTCTTACGGATGCCTCTTATCCTGGACAGCTCCAGATTTCTGGAGGAAAAACAGGTGGTGTTGAACTTTCTGATTGTCAGCAGTGGATTTGTGGGGCTATAGCTTGAGTCAGCAAGGGACATCCAACGGCTTTCAGAATCTACTGGAGAAATGAGATGATCCCTGAATTGCGCTTTTCTCTATGGAACTTGGAAATGAAGACATGTCAATGTGAGAATCAGATACCAAGTGTTGAATATAGCAACCATTTTATAACGGCATGCGACATGCTGATATCCTTTTTTTTTAAATGATTACAACACACATTGATATCTGCACTGTCATACAACATATAAAAGGATATATCAATACAAATTACTTCACAGAAGGATGATATATAGAAAAACGCATATATGTTACAAGGCACATGAAAACAATAAATAAGCGATAACATTATCAATCAAGGTTTTTTCGTCTTGTGTCAACCTCTGAGAATGTCTTGCACGTATGTTTAACACTTCTTTTTACAAATGACTGTCCTTGCAAAATACACTGAATGGTTCAAATTTCAATTTTCATGGAGAACATACTGAAAATTTTAGCTCCCGCTTATACAACATATCCCTGCCATCCATGGTTTTGAATATCAATATCACATTGGCCAAGGTGGGCTTACCATCATCAGCCAATGGCGACACCCAAAATGGGGGTGAAACGATCTTGACTAAAAAATTGGTGGTTTTATAGCCTTTAAGGCCCATTTTCGATTGAATATTTCTTTTCCCCCTTTTGTTTTTCATTTCAACCTTAGAGGAAACTTAGAAACACATTTTTTACTGGATCTATGATTATTTTGGATATGAAAATGCAATATTTGCACCTTGAGCAGGATCAGGCAAATAGAAACAGAGTAGAGTGTTGCGGGGAAAACCCAAAAAAAGGGGTAAACCATCAGTTCATTTTTTTTCCCCTTCTCTTGTTTGTCTTCTTTTTTATGTATTTCAACATGAAGGCAATAATAATCCACTAAATCATATTGATTTGTGTTTGACCAGGGCCTATGTTGTTGCTCATGAAATCGTTTTAAAAAAATGTTGTTACTCATCAATTGAGCAGGGGCTTATAATAGATAGTGTATTGTGTTTTGTTCATTACATTGCACTCAGAACAGTTGTGGAGATTCCAGCGATGTTTGGTTAAAACTTAAAATAGGTAAAAACACCAACAACAAAAAGAATTGACGAACAACATTCTTACCAAGCCGAAAACTGAACTTTCAATAGGTCAAGCCGATGAACAACATTCTTACCAAGGAATGGTTTGATGAGGGTGCTTTTTTGAGGAAACCTCGGCAAGAAAGCATGTAATTCCTTGAAATTGAAAGATTATTTTGGTCATAGAATTGAAAATACAGTTAAAAATAACTCATCAACCCAAGTTTCAAGCTGAAAGGTAGTTACTGGATGGTTAGGTTTAGTTGTCAGAAGGATGGGAATTTGGTCATGTCTGAAATGAAGAGGCATTAATTATGCATGCTCTACCAACATTCATGGAATAAGCAAGAATGAAAAAGGAGTCTGGCGAGATAGATAGCAAAAAGTTTTAGAAATGCATACATCCCTCAGTCCGACATAGCCGGATTCTGTGCGGGAATTCTTTTCAAATGCTTGGAATATGTTCCAACCCCATTCTTTGTATGTCCTGTTCCCAGTCAAACGTGAAAGGTAGAAGAGCGATTCAACCGTCTCTGGCCTTAATATATTCCACGATGTACCAACGCTCATGTCCTGCAATTATGTCATGCATACTAGTTAGACCACAATATTATGTAATGCATACTTAGTCAGACCACAATCTTGTGTAAGACAATCTCAGGCAGAGAATACTAACCTGACCAGAATAAAAGTGATAGTTCTCTCCTGCCAATTTTGTTGGAGTCGACTGGTAGAAATTATAGCAAGTCCAAGCAAGCTGCACAAGAAAGAAAGAAAAAACTTTAATTCAAGAAACCAGAAACCCAGAGCAAGTAAAGTCCTATGCAAAAGAGTAAAAGCTAAACCAAAATCTGCTATTGAACAAGATGATTGGCCTGCCTGTTCATCCTTTTGCTCACATGGCACTTTTATGATGAGCCGGAATGGAATTCTTCGGTTTCTCAGTATGATCTCTATCATCATCTCTATTCCCTTCATCAGTTCTCCTATGGCAGCTCGATGAAGGAGGCAAGCGAAGGAGAGGAATGGACAGAAATACAGAGTCAAGTTGTGGGCCCACCTTATAATACCCCAAGTGAAGAAATGTCTCTTCCTCAGACCCATCAATCGACTGCTTAGTTATTATGGGGTGGATGGGAATCAAATAGTCACCGTGAACTTTGAATTAAGGAAAACAAATGAGTCATGATCGATCTGAGACTAAGGGCGATATGAAGCTCTCCAAGGTTTTCTGCTTGAAACAGCCTACCCCAGTAACAGTAAACCGGATTTGATAGTTTAAGAGAGACATTACCTGGACTCAGTTAAAGCAGAAGGGTTTTATTGAAGGGATGAAGGATTTTTTCCTCATCCTTGTCAAATTTGCCAATGATGGTTTCAATGGTAAAGGTTCCCATCCCCATCTCACTGTTTCCAGTTTTGTGGCTCACTTGTGTTTTAGATCTGACTCAGTTTTTGGCTCATGTCCTAAAGTTAGGTCGCTGCGACTGATGCATGGACATCATGGTGGGTTCAATAGCTTTTTGCATGAGCTTCCCACGGATTTCTGTCCAAGAGAGAGTGGGTGGTGCAAACTATGTGCTAAGAGGACTACTCACATTAAAAAGAAGTAAATGACTGAACTATCTCCGGTTGATGACGTATATACATCCGAACATCCTTTCAAAATTTAAAGTTTACAAATTTATGGATGACTAATTACAGCGGTAAAATTGTCCATAGATGTTCACATTATATATAGTGGAGATGAGTTAGATTTGCGGACTTGTCATGTTTCATGTGACGCAAATGAGGTAGCCAATCTCAAGCAGAGATTTTCCTTTTGGTTTGCGCTCATTTCAATAAATAAAGAAATCTATTTGACCTAGTAAAAAATGAATACCTCTTCCGCAAGTGATAAAAATCTCTCTGCATTTTCAGGGTCATAACCAAATGATCCTAGAGCCAGCATCCCAGGAGCAAAGCATGCTAATTCATCCATCTGCATATATTTAGAAATGGAGCAATCAATATCAACAAGATAACATAGTGAATATGCATCAGAGAAGAACCTTTTCAGCAGTTAAGAAATTACCTTGTCGGACAGAGAATCACCATTTTTCTCACAAATGTACGTGAAAGATGATGGCGTGGTTTTCCGAACCAAGCTCAGCAGACCTTTCATGGATGTCTCCCACATTTCTCTGTTTGGAAAAGAGTTGATTAAATTAGCAAAGTAATTAAGTAGATCACTGATTGTTCTAAAAATGAGCCGTGCTAGTAAAACATGCACCGAGTGAGACTCAAATGTAATTTACTCTCGGTTTCTTACTCAAAACTGAATCTTATTTGAGACAGTACAATATTGCTTTGCAAATAGAAGGGATGATAAACATTTCTAACCTATAATGCTTCACGGCTTCAGTTTTGTTCCCTTGTATCCATGCTTTGAGTAAATATTCATAGAAGCTGCATGGATCAACAATTGGAATTAACGATGATATGGTGTTGATAAATGAAGTACAATTCACAAGCAATTTCTGTCCCCAATAATTAACAAAAACGTATTTTTACTAAAACCTAAAAAAGAAAACAATAAATAAACTACTACGTGGGTTTTGCATACACTTAACCTTGATAACCAGTTACAATAAATCTGAAAATGATAGGAAAAACAGGAAATACTAAAACCTGCAGCCACAGAGGAGCTTTCACATGTATAACAGATGGGGTTTTACTAACAACGAAAACTCTCCAAAAGCTAGCTACCAAAATGCCAATAGAACAGTTTTGAAATTTAACTGCTCTCAATGTGGCATTATACCAGCAAAGCAATGAAATTTCAAGACCAAGTCAGATTAATCAATTGAGTTGGATACTACATCTAGTCATTCATTTAACCATTTCCAATCAATTATAATTTTTTTCACAGGCAAAGAGTAAAGATATTCCGTTATTCAGTAGAGGTTCAATCATTAGGGATATGGAGGGTGGATGTTCCAAACTATATTGTTATCTGGTAACTAGTTCATCAATGTTTCTTTCCGACCTTCATTATATTGGAACTTCCAGCACTCTCAAAAGGAAATCTATATTCATAGCTGTGCAACATTGGGAGCAGAAGCTCCTCACATTACCCTTTTTCTAAAAAAAGATTTTATTGATTTAAAGGCAAAGAGGCCAAAAGAATTACAAGCCAGCCCAAGAGGCCAAAGAGAACAATCTCCCATGACTTGGGACCCCAAGGCCCAATCCACAACATCTAGCTTAGCTCGCCTAACCACATCCGTTGCTACCCTTCTATATTATGAAAGCATCGGCTAATCCTTTCCCCCCATAAGGCCCATAGATCTGCCAATAACACCCATCTCCAGACTTTCCTCCCTCTTTTCCCCACCCCACCATGGTATTCCGTAATGGTAATGGTGGCCATAACGGCCACCACTATTACCTTTACAGTACGGGGTGTAACTGCTGTTACGGGGGTTGTAACAGCCGTTAGAGTCTTTTTTATTAAAAAAAAAAAATCTGTAAAACCTGTATCGGTCCTAGGGCTGTACATCAAGCCGAGCCGAGTTGAGGTGGGCCAAGCTCGGCTCAACTCGTCGGTCCTATACTCGAGTTCGAGCTCGCCCTCGAGCTCAACATTGAAGCTTGGCTTGTTTGTCAAAGCTTTCGAGTCCTGTCGAGTAAAGCTTATTTATATGTCAACCCATCGCCCGACCCAAACCAGCCCGACTAACCCCAGCGCCCAACCCCAAATCAGAAATGAAAATTAAAAAAATCTCCAATCATATTCATACTAATACATGATATATATATATATATATATATATATATATATATATATATATATATATATATATATATATATATAAAAGAAAAAAAAAACATTAATCACATACCTTTGTAGTGGCCAATGGGCTGAGCCTGAGACGAGTCGGGATTGGGCGCGGGTTGAGAGAAGTCACTGAGTGGGCTAGCTGATTTGAATCAGGTTGGGACTGCGGCGGATCAGGGAGAGGAGATCTAGGAGAATGAGAGAGAGAGAGAGATAGAGAGGGGCAAAGAGCTCCTCAGGCGGGCGGAGATGGTGACCGACGGGCTGTTGGGTGTGGGCTGGGTAGGGTAAGGGAGAGAGATTGAAGGGGAGTCGGGTAGGGTTTTTTTTTTTTTTTCTTTTAAATTTTTTTAAAAAAAGTTATATATATATATATATTACTTGAGCTGAGCCGAGTCGAGTTGATATGCACCATGCTTGAACTCCGCTCGAACTCATCTCGAGCTCTAAAAAATAAGCTTGACTCGCCCTAAGTTGGCCTTTCAAGCTGAGTCAACCCGAGCTGATTCGAGCCGAGTTGAGCTAGCTTGACTCATGTACAGCCCTAATCGCATAACATGCTGTTACGGGAGTTGTAATAACTTTTACGGGTTATTTTTTCCGTAACAGCCTTTATGACTGCCACCGCTACCTTTTATGTAACAACCTTTACAATCCTGTAATGGCCTTTACAGCACACCATGCACCCCACCCCAGTGGCCAAGTGAGCAAAAGGCCTTTGATTGACTTTGGCATTATACTTGTTAGAAAGTAAAAATGTTCATATGAGCTGCTAATTTAGTTCTATTTCCTCTATTATGTTGTCCTTAGGGCTCTTGTGTGCATTAGCTCATGCCATGATATTTTCCAAACTATAAGCATCAAACACCTATTGCAAGGTCATGGGGTCTGAAAAGAAGGATGTGGGGACGATCGTAAATGGACCTGTATCGAGTTGAAGAAAGGATATAAAGGCTACTTGACAAAAGGGCCTTAGATATGAATGATTGGCGAAACGGGACTCATAAAGCTGACCGAAATAACTGGGACAAGGTTGTAATGATGATGATCGTGATGTTGATGCACCATCTAATGCAACCCCAATAACCTCATGGTTCTAAATATTAGTTTCAGAGTACGCCCACACTCAACTAGATCCCACAAAAGGTACAACTCCATTTTTTCCCCTGCAAGTAAACTTTTATTAAAGAAAAGAGAAACAAATACATTAAAGGATAGGCACCAAGGGGCCAACAACGAATGATCCTCTAGTCAACCCCTCTCTTGCACAGGTGTCACCCACCTCATCTGCATTCCTCTGAACTTTATATAGACCTTGTTCCAAGTATCAACAACATTGGTTGAAATTTGGCCCATATCTAGGTTTTCCCACATGATTGATACGATATCTTCTTGGAATGCACTTTATACAAGATATCAACGTAATAATCCAATAGGATATCAGCTGATATATCGTGATATCAGTGATATTTCCTGCATTATGTGATATTCATTTCTCCAAGAAGAGACTATTATTCCCATCAAGAGACCACATAACTTTGGTTATTTTATTATTTTCTTCATGAATGAGGATGATATTTTATAAAAAACTGATAGAAATAACAGAAATCTCATATCGACATTGAAAGGGCTTCAATTACATTTACCCTCTTTGGCAAGGGTGCTGCTGACAATTACATTTACCCTCTTGAGATGGGCAGACAAATTTCAAGAGGGCAGACAAATTTTGTCCTTCACGCTGAAGCCAGTATTTTGTCAAACATAGAGACATGCTCCACAACTGGGAAACTCCATGTGGATTTGAGACCAATTGTTCTTTTTAGTTTTTGTTGTATTGTCGTGTTTTATTGCTTGTACCATATGACATTGAATGATATGAACTCATTTTTTATACAGTTGCATCACTAATTGTTATTATTGCTGCTGCTACTGTTGCTGCTGCTGCTGCTGTTGTTGTTGCAAATCACATTAAACCAGTGTCAAATGGTTACAAATTTATGATTCTTCATATTTTACATGAAAAATCATGGATTTTGAACTTCGATTTCAAGATTTAGGGGAAATGGTCAAGTTGCGGAAAATTGAGAAAAATCAAAATTTCTCAATTTCTCGCAAATCAATTGCAATATTTGTATCCAAACACAAAATTAAACATGTATGTAACCTGATCTAGTGATTCTTCTTTTGCTTTTGAATGTATTGCTTGTGTTTCCATACATTTCTTACGTTTATAAATTATATGAATAAACTTTGAATATACTTGCATCAATTCAGTTGGAAAGCACATATATTAGGACCCCATATAAAGGAAACTCCCATTATGTGCAATATATATATATATATATATATATATATATATATATATATATATATATATATATATATATATATATATATATATATATATATATATATATATATATATTCTAATGTTTTGATTTAAAAGTGTGTATTGATGTCTTTTTCAACAATCCCTGAAGTTTCATTGAAAAATTCAACCAATTTCCCAATGTTCCCATGTTTCCCAACAACAACGATACAGTATGCAATACAACTGATATATCCCATGCGATAACAGATATGTATCCGTATCCCAAGGGTGCGATACATTACCCAAAAATGATATTTAAAACATTGACTACTACTATTACTATTACTGCTGCTGCTACTACTACTATTCCTAATATTTTGAGTTCTAAGTGTAATCATGTATTTTAACATCTCCTGAAGTTTCACTAAAAAATTCCACCACTTCTTAAAATTTCCCAAATGTTTCCCTTAGACTATGAAACTTAATGCAATATTTATAATATTTCCCCATATTCCTGCGATATCTCCCATTCTCAAGGGTTAGGAATGTTGTTGACATTGCTTTTGGTGTTGCTGGTGTTCTTAGAGAGAGAGAGAGAGAGAGAGAGAGAGAGAGAGAGAGAGAGAGAGAGAGAGAGAGATGTCCATGTCTATCGTAACTCTGGACCTTAGATAGGATAAAAGCGAGTTTCTACAGGACCAATTTTCCAAGGCTGCCCTTCAATTATCAAGAAAACCACTTTGATTTGACTCTGAGGACCTCCCTCTTACCTTCCATTGCAATTCTTCACCAGGGGAGCACAGTGGAACAAAATCAAACTATGTTTTGTTCTAGGAATTGAATATTATCAGTAAATCAAAACTCGTGCTGTAGAGTCCTTCTCAATCACAGAGAAGATGCCATAACCAATCCATATATGCTAAATTAACAATAAGCTGCATGGTAACGTATTCAATATCCAACCAAAGTATGTCGAATACCTATCACCCATGGCACCAAATGTAATTGTTGAGTATGAAGATGCTCCTGTGTGAGGATTAATGTGAATTGGTAGCAAGCCATCACTAGGGTATGTTTTACGAAGCTGCGTGATAACCTTCTCCACCTGTGACAGAAAAGAAAACACAAAATATCCATCTTAATGCGAAGCAAACTAGCAAATGAGGGAGAGCTTCTGAAGCTTAGAAACAGAGGACAAACTACTTGATGGATACTGCAAAGTAGAAACTAAAAAATGTCACAAGATCAAACAATGGAAGCCATGAGCATGTGAACCTTAGAGCTAATGCAAAAGCTAGTAACACAGGAGCCCAAATGCACAAAGCATTTATAAAAATAAATAATATCTGCAATGAGTCTACTGACTACATCCTCTGATAACACCATGTTGAACTTGTTTCCACATCGATCTTTACTTTTAAGCAGTATTTCAACTGTCAATTATGTAATTCTGATTGATCGATTTCTTTAAAGGTAATCTGTAGGCTAACGTCTGGTAAGCTTAAAGGTAATCTGTAGGCTAAAAATTAATTTAAAACATTTTTTTTTTTTTTTTGAAATTCCACTTTGATCAACGGTCAATTGGCCCCTATTTCAGAGTATTCAAGAGTGCTTGATGAAATCATCATTGTACACACTCTAATTTTAGGATTTGGGAGAAGGGCCAATTTGCGGAAAATTAGAGAATTCGAAATTTCTCAAATCGGAGAGGATGGGTACTAGTGTTATGTTAGAGAGTATCTTCACTATATTCTACTATGACCTAGGCATAGTATTGTTGGTTTGTGGAGCAACGGTACTATGCCGAGCTCCGTCGAGATAGAGATGATGATTTTGAGCCATCGCGTAGTTCTGTGGGTATGAACCACAACTACACACATTATTCATAGGTATATTTCTAGTTTTCTACTTCTTCTTTTGCTTTTGAATGTATTGCTTGTGTTTCCATACACGTCTTCTTACATTTATAAATTACATGAATAGACTTTGAATACACTTGCATCAATTCAGTCAGACAATGCATAAATTAGGACCCCATACAAAGGAAACCTATTACGTGCACTTGTTTTTGTGATGTTTTGATTTCTGAGTATGTATTGATGTCTTTTTTAACAATCCCTGAAGTTTCATTGAAAAAAATCGACCAATTTCCTAACGCTTCCCCATGTTTCCTAATATCCCATGCAATAAACGATATGCATCTGTATCCCAAGGATGAGATACATTACACAATAACGATATGGAAAACATTCTTAGGATATGATAGCTTGGGCCTTGTCCATCATGTCATTGGCTAATTGTTCAGTTGGCTCCTTCTGGTCTAGCTTGTAATTTTGGGGCATAGAATCCTGTTCTGTTGTCTTTCTTTCTTCTAATAAAATACTGTCACTTCTTAGAAGAAGGACAAAAAAAAAAAGGAATTTTAATGGGAAACAAACCAAAAGAGTTGGTTCAATGGTAATCCTTCTAGCAATTTATGTGCAAGGGAAGTCTCATCAGATATTTGCAGCATTCCAAAATCCTTTTGTATCACATTTCCAAGTGAAAGAAAGAACAAGAGGCCACAAGAACAAAAGAGAGTAAGACCTAAGAGCGCATAACAGATCCCCAAGCATGCTCATTGAAAGCATCGAGAGACTCCTCGTGAGAGAAAAATTATACTCGTCGCACAATAGATGTGTATTAACATTATGTTGAACAAACTGATCCATTTTTTTATAATTAGAATGTGCTGAAACACTTCAAAAGTATAAAGGTCCATGGCGAGATTTGTTTGTCATTGGTAGGTTATAATAACACATTTCAAATGTTAAAACTTACAAGTCATATAACCATAAGTGGGAAAACCCTGAATCAACCAAGGAAGGCCATGACAATACTTGTGATTGTATGGTTATTGATGAATAGCATAATACCATAACAAATCCAGTAACACAGGATAGAAGTAAGATTAACTCCTGCTGATCATCCAATATCTGGAGGATATTCACCAACTCTTTCTCCAGGAAGCAATAGCTGATGTTGGAGAGGCAAGCCACTAGCCATCGCCATAGTTTTGGACAACCCATCAAGAAAGAAGAAGCATAAATATATGCCAACTTTATGTTCAGGTTGAATGGTTACAAAACAGCCACTCACAAGAAGTGATTGTTGCAGAAAGAATGGAGCATGAGGAGCTCTTTTTCAGACATCTTTCTCAATGAAGTAGTTAACCAAACATTCAGAATACCAAATGTTTATAGAGTAATAACAACAATATTGGTAAATGTCAGAGAAATTCATTTGCAGTAACTCAATGCTTGCAGAATCTTCAATGGGAACATGGTAGACCATTGTCATATACACGAATGCTGAAGTAGCCATCAAACAGAAACTTCTGATTGGACACATTAAAGACAAGCCTGAAATTAGTTGCCTCAGTTTGTAGTTTAGAGTAAATTCAACCGAGCACTGGTTCTCAGTTTGGACCTGGTTCCCTCTATTCCCTATGTTCACCAATTAAGTCATCCTCCTATTGGTCCCATTTTCCCCATGTTTTCTGTAAATTCATCTTCAGTTCTTGTCATGGTTATCTCCAGCTTCATTTGGTTTATGTAAGAGAAATGGATTTCTTTGGAGTAACGAGTAATGACACTATTCGAATTACGATACTCGTGGAGAAAGAATAGCAATAAATGCAAAGAGGTGCCATCTAGTATCCAGCAGTGAAGAGTTTGAACCAGGATATACAGATGGATGGGGCGAGGTATTAGTATATTCAACACATGATTTAATGTGCTATTTTGTAATTTAAGAAAAAAAAAAGGGGAAATATTGAATGAATAGATCGTAATTTATAAGATTTTTCTACTAAAAAATGCAGGAGTGCAAGTACGTGGAGTGTGAGAGGAGCTGCGAGTGGCAAGGGCTGGTGCCTGGAGATGGAAAGTTCAGACGTCATCACTGCTCCAACCGTTGAGGCCCTTTCGGAAGATGAGCTCAACTTAAGGACGTGATCGACAGAGTGGGAAGATAATTAGGCATGTCCTTCCAAGCTCGGGACAAGGATGCAATAGCTGTAATTCAATTCATCGAACAGCGGGGCAGTTCCGCTATTAAGAGAAATTTTCAGCATAGTCCTAAAGCTTAGAGAGAGCTGTCGTGCCTCAAAACTTCGATTAACTTGGTCTCAGGGAACAAGGTGGGTGGTTCTATGAGGGGCAGAAGGGCGAGATCAGTATCACAATGGATATTTAAAGCTGGAATGCCAGGGGATTGGGAAACAAAGTGAAGTGGCTCCAAGTTAAAGAGACATGTAGGAAGTCGAAAGCCCAAAATTGTTACTATCCAGGAAAACTAAAATCTCTTCTATTGACAGTAAACTTTTTGGATGAGATCTGGGGCATTAAATCTATGGAGTTTGTCCATCTGGATGTGGTGGGAAGAACAGGTGGAATTCTGGTTGCTTGAAATTCGACCATTTGGAGAAAAGAAGACAGCTGGCGTGGAGAATTATCAGTTTCTGTGGTTCTGGTAGATGTTTTGCTGGTTTCAGGTGGCTTTTCTCTGTAGTCTACAGGCCATTTAAAGCTATGATCATATCCAAATTTTGGGATGAGTTACAAGTTATTCTTTTGGAGTGGTCTCTTCCATGGTATATAGGAGAGGACTTCAACGTGACTTGCTCCACATGAGAAATCTTTAGGTTCCCGTCTTTCCAAAAGCATGAGGCGTTTGCTGATTGGTCTCAGATGTATGATATGCTTGATATTCCTATGCGCTGGGGGCTAAATTCACACGGATCAACAGGCAGAGTAATCCGATCATGTCTAGACTCTATACTATAGATTTATGGGGTGGCCTGAGTAGATGGACAGATTCCCTTTTAGTGCAGCTTAGGGGCCTCCCCAGACCCTTTGAATCATAGACCTATCATTCTGGAAGTGGAGACTAGTAGCTGGGGTCCCATACCCTTCTGATTTGACCTATCCTGGCTTGAGGTGGACGGATTCCATAAGTTAGTGGGGGAACAGTGGAACTCCTTCCAAGTTGCTGATGAAGCTTAGTTCTAGACTGCACTATAGCCTGAAGCTTCTCAAAGGTAAGTTGAATACATGGTGCAAGGAGGTTTACGGGGATAGAGAGGCTGAAATTATGGGAATACTAGATGGGATTCACTCCCTTGACATTAAGGAGGAAGGGGCTGACTTGTCTATTGTGGATAAAATGAGGCATAGCAAGCTGGTTTTGGGATATTCCAAGCGCCTCAAGGAGGATGAAATCAAGTGGCGTCAAATGTCTGGGGCCTTGTGGCTAAATGGAGATAAAAATACATGATTTTTCCATAACGCTGCATCCACTAGAGCAAGAAATAACAGAATTTCTTCGATCATCGTGAATGGAAAAAGATTCGAAGAGAAATTGTAGGTTTGTAGGGCTATTGTTGTTTTTTTATGAAAAGCTTCTTCTCATCCTTGGCTAGACTAAATTCATTTCAATAGAGTACAGGAGGAAAAAGCGGAATTTCTAGAAATGGAGGTGTCTGAATCTGAAGCAAAGGATGCTATGGACAGTTTGAGTAAAGATAAAGGCCTGGGGCCAGATGGCTTTGCCATGGCTTTCTTCTGAGCATTTTAGAAGGTTGTTAGAAGTGATGTGTTAGCTTTCATCAAGGATTTCTTCAACAAGGGTCACCTTTGTCCGATTTATGGTGCGTCTTTCATCATTATAATTCCTAAAGTAGGAATGGAGAGCCTAAAAGACTTTCACCCAATAAGCCTCATAGGCAGTCTCCAGCTTGAAGGTTAACATGGGTAAGAGCGAGATTTTGAGCATCCACTTATCTAAAGAAGAGTTCTACTATTTAGCTTCGATTTTAGGATGCAAGATTGGATCTCTTCCCTCATCTTATTTGGGGCTTCATTTGTGCATCAAAAAACCTGCCATGCATTTATTAGATAAAGTGGTTGAGAGAATTGAAAGAAAATTGTCAAAGTGGAAGAGCAGATATCTCTCCCTGGGTGATAGGTTAACTCTTATAAAATCGGCTTTTTCCAATATGCCACTTTATTTTGTGTTGCTTTTCAAGCGCCAGTCTGTGGTTCGAAAAAGATTGGAGAAGTTGAGGGACTTCTTGCGAAGGGGATTGGAAGATGGTAACAAATTCCATCTCTTGAAGTGGAATGAAGTTTGTACGCCTCTTCTTAGGGATCTTTGTTGTATGAATGATTTTGTTCTCGAGAAATGGCTTTAGAGGTTCAGGACGGATGAAGGAACATTTGGAGGATAATTATTGCTAGCAAGTATAGGATTGTGGAAGGGGGTGGGAGGTGGAGGAGTCCTCTCTCAACAGGGCTTCTAATACTTGGAAGTCGATTATGTTGCTCAAGTCAAAATTTAGGAAAGGTATCACCTTCTCTATCAGTGACGGGTCTAGAGTAAGATTTTGGGAAGACTTGTGCTTAGGAGATCTGCCCCTATACCAATTACCAAGTCTTTCCTAATTTATCTTAGTGCCTTCCAAAGACATCACAATGGCGGAGTGGTTCTCTAACAGTGGTTCCGAAGCGTGTTGGACTCCCCCATGCAAAAGGGACTTGACAAAATCCGAGATGGAAGAGTATTTATCTCTTGAATCGGCTTCGTTATGATTTCCCCTGGTGGCAGCAATGGAATGGTTTGGAAAGCTCATAGTTCCGCGCAGTTCTTAGTGAGATCCTTCTTTAAGATGATCTGTCCCTCTGTAATGGGCGTCATAGGAAGCCGTGCTCACCATTTTTTGTCATAGGGAATTCCCCCAAGGTTGCAGCATTCGCTTGGTTGATAAGTAGGAAGAAAGTCTGGAAGATTGATGACTTGCAAAAGCAATCCATGATCATCCCGAATAGATGTTATCTTTGTAAGCCAGTGGCTGAGTCAATCGATCATCTCTTCATTTACGTCTTAAGGTATGGTCTCACTTCCTCCTCTTTTTCAGCAAGCTATGGGTTATGCCAAGCAACGTTAGTGATATTTGGGCAATGGCATTGGGAGAGGTTTGGGTAGAAAGGACATGGCTCTTTTTTTCTTTTTTTTTTAGAGTAACTGCAAATATATTGAAAAGAAAGAAACTTACAAAAGAGAAAAAGAAAAAAACACAAAGGAAGCGAACTGCTAAGATAGCAGAACGCACCTAAACAGCAAGAAAAGACAAATTAACCCTCTTTAAACCCTTTACATTAACAGCCTATTCGATGACCAGCTTTTTAGCCTTAGAACCTACTATCCTACCCGAGGATGGCCGATCATTGAAACACCTATTATTCCTTTCTTCCCACACCACCCACCAAATGGCCAGGAGAGCCATACGCCATATGATAGAGTTGATTTTTCCGAGCTTAAAACCATTCCAATCGGATAATATCTTCGCTGCAGACTCTGGTGCGCACCAACTGACCGGGAACTGCTGGCAGAAATCTTCTCGAATAGAGGAGATGAAGGGGCAATGAACCAATAAGTGGTTCACTGATTCAACGTTGCGCATACAACAGAGACAAACATTAACTAGTTGCAGGCCTCTCTTAGATAGGTTATCTATAGTGAGGATCCTATTACGGCTAACCAGCCACCCGAAACAAATATATTTAGGCGGGACCTTGTACTTCCAGATGAATGAGGGGACTTTAGTCAAATGGCGCGCAGTAGGATAGATTGTTGTGTAAAGAGACTTAACGAAAAATGAAGCTGATTTCTCGAGAGGCCAAATGATACTATCAGGCTGAGAGTTGGTAATCTTAACTTAGGAGATACATTTCAGAAGTTCTATATAATCATCAGTTTCACTTTGGTTTATATTTCTAGTGCATCTGATATCCCAAACTGGTTGATCGGACAAAGAAGAACAGCAGCTGTTAATATATATATTCCTGTCGGGGGCAAGCCTGTAAATCTGAGGGAATAAAGTCTTGAAGGAATTGTCACCACACCAGATATCTTCCCAAAATCTAATGGAGGCTCCATTACCCAAGTCTTGAAGGTATTGTCACCACACCAGATATCTTCCCAAAATCTGATGGGGACTTCAGTCAGATGGCGGGCGGTAGAAAGGACATGGCTCTTTGGCATCAGATTCTCCCAGTTGTCTGGTGGGTGATGTGGACTAAAAGAAATAGACACTATATTTGTGATGTTTCATCCTCGGCTGAGGTAGTGATACCTAATGTCATTGCCTTTGTTGCTGATTGGACCTCCCTTTTATAGATTTTTAGTTTGTTAGCAATTTGATATTTGTTGGCTCCTCGAGGATTCTCCCCTTTTGTATTCTTTTCTCGCTAGTTGTCGGCGGGTCATATATATATATATATATATATATATATATATATGTAAAGACACTCTCCGCCCCTTGTTGCTTGCAGTCAACTAGGTAGTTTCCACTAGTCTTACACTGGGCCTGTTTGGTTTTCCAATTTCCTATGAAATGCAAAGGAAATGAGCCATCATTATCACTTTCAGGTGTTTATTTAAATAAGAATTATGGCTCGTAAATTGAGAATCAAATACACTTGTAAAGGAAGTAGATAAAGCAAATTGTAGTCATTATATTTTCACAATATAAAATTTCCATTTTTATAGTGATTTATGGGTGAAATGAATAATGTAGCAAAATCATCATTGCAACCAAATGTAAGTGACGTCACCACACAATTAAAAAAGCAAATAATCATTATATATTTACTGCCATTACCATTGTCTGACTTCTTTGACAATTTTGGGGACATAACTTGGGTTTGTCTATGTTCCTTGAATTAACACCTTGGCTTGGTCTCTATTTGTTATCCTAAACATTAATTTACAAGTTCCTGTTTGAATTTTCATACTTTTTTTTTTTAATGACACTGATGATTTGTTGTCATGAGAACACGTAGCTTCACACTAAATTTGAAGTTACACAATCAAGTTTCTTATAAGATGTGAGTTAAGCATTCAAGTTGTTTAGAAGAAACCAGTGACAGAATCATATATATACACATATATGGGAACAAGTGAAAGATTGCATGCCAAGACCCACACCTCTTATGCAGATGCACATGCATAAAAACATACATGAAAAACAGTGCACCGTTCATTTATTCTGTGGTGAAGACATGAATAATTATTAAAACGTCTTTTAGAATAATTACAACAAACCTTCTGTTGGTACTTAGGGTCTCCTGTCCTTTGAGATAGAGCAATGAACTCAAGCTGCTCAGTGCCAGAATCGGCTAGGATACTGTCACCCTGCAAGCAAGAATAGAAAAATATATTTACACTGTTTTTTTAAAGTTAAAACTAAAAGTATATGTAAACATCAATCTAAGGGGCTGTTTGGATGGGAGTAAATGGAGGTAAATGGGTGGAATTGAGAGTAAATGGTATTTGAGGTGTGTTTGGATGGAAGTAAATGCATGTAAATGAAATGAAATGGGAGTAAATGTGCATGTAAATGAAATCCTCTCTACGAGAGAGGATTTGGAAGTAAATGTGGTGAAATGCCTTTTTGAACTCCCTTGGAGAGTCACACGTGTAAACAAAGGTGTTGCTATGCACATGTCTACCATACACGTGTCACACTAATGATACTCTAAAACAAAGCAAATATCGGCTACATCACTAAAATCACACAGAAAGAATAATCCAAACCGTCCAAAGGATGGCCATCTAAATGGATGGTTAAAAAATGTTGGCAAGTTTGTGACCTACCCAAGACTCTAAATTTTCTCATTTTTCGCTAAAGTATATATTTCAATGGGCTTATTACAATCATTCTATTAAATATTACATATGTACACTAAGTTGGGATATCCAAGTTGATTTGGGATATCACATATATTCCTGTGAATATATTGAAAAATTCAAATGCATTCCAATTCCTCCCATTTACTCTCATCCAAACAGAATATTTTGATTTCAAATGCATTTCATTTACTCCCTTCCAAACACAACTTTGAAAGCCATTTACTCCCAATTCATTTACCTCCAAATCCTTTTCCTATTTACTTCCATTTACAAGCTCCCAATTGAGCCCTTAAGAAAAGGTAAATGAACTTTGTGTGCCATGGAACTCAATGCACACGTGCAGAAAGCCGTCGTGTAAAATGTTTATCCTCTTTTCATTGAATATATACGAATAAATTATAAGCACTATTAATAGCTGGTAGAAGTTTTGAATTCTATTTGACAGTTCCATCTCATATGCATTGAAGATTGGAAGATACAACCGACTACAAAGGATTATGAGAGAACTTGTCAAACACAGATTCAACAGATACATTCCTAGCCACCTGGTATAAACCAAAAGTAATCTTACATGAGGATAATTTCCAGGTTTGCAGATGCTGCAAACTGTCCACCGTGTCAAAGATATGTGTAAACCATGAAGCAATTTGAAACATACCATCAACCACGGTCATGGTTGAAGTGGAATTCACCTATTTCAATGTCAGCTACTGGACTTATGAATGAGATCCCCTATCTGCCCCTCCCTCCCTCAGGGCCTGTTTGTTTTCCTATTTACCACCATTTGTTGAAGTAGAATTCACCTATTTCAATGTCAGCTACTGGACTTATGAATGAGATCCCCTATCTGCCCCTCCCTCCCTCAGGGCCTGTTTGTTTTCCTATTTACCACCGTAAATGGTGGTAAATAGGTAATTATAACCTATTCCCATTGTTTGGAAGAGGGGAAGTAGAGACGGTAATTACGCATTGATTTTCAGAATTTACTTTTTGAAAAAAACGGGTGGAAACAAGTGAGTGAAATTTGTGGGTCCCACCATGATGTATGTGATCGATCCACGCTGTCTATCTATTTTATCATATCATTTTAGGCCTTGTGCCAAAAAATTAGGCAGATTATAAGCTCAAGTGGACCACACCGCAGCAAACAAGGGGATATTTACATCCGTCATTGAAATGTGAAGCCATCTGTGGGTCCCACACTGATGTGTATCTGTGATCCAACCTGTCCATATGATCACACAAACACAGATGAAGGGAAAACACAAATAGCAGTTTGATGCAAAATTCCTATGGCCCACAATAAGTTTTCAATGGTGGGTGTTCAATCCCCCTCTTTCTTGTGTTGTGGTCCACTTGCACTTTGGATTTGCCTCGATTTTCAGTTCATGCCCTAAAATGATCTGTTAAAATGAATGGACAGCTTGGATCATACACATATATCATGGTGTGCTCCACAAATTTTTGAACTTTTTCCTTGGTATTAGTGTCAAGTCAAATCAAAGGTCACTGTGTATGGGCGGCTGCCATGTATTTCATATGGGAAATAATGATTATTTATTTACTTCTATTTCCAATTGTAAATAAGAAAACAAATACCCCCTCAATGTTTTATGAAATTCAGCTATTCTTTGCCAGCTACTGAACTTATGAATGAGAGTCCCCATCCCTCCCTCCCTCCCTGTCTCTTTCAAGCACATGAAGAGTTTTGGGGTTTTCTCTAACCTTGTAGAGGTGATCTAGACCATTGATCTTTCTATATCAAGCTTTCAAATTTTCCTCTTAGAAAATATTGATGAGAAGAGCAAGGTATCCTATAACTTTCTGCGGTTCCTCTATAAAGCCCCTAGAGAAGCTTGTTTTCCAATTGAAAAATCATGTAACAGAGGTCCACACCCTATATCCACGTATGTGATGTTGCATCCAGATAGGAAAGCATGAGCAGATATGTCACAAAGACAGTATATAGCTTAGCGTTTGACACAGGATACTACACCTATTTTGGAGTGGCCAAGCAAAATTGCTCTGCATATCTAATGTTTCAAGCAATGGCGAAAGACAAAGCTCAAGGCACAAGAGACAAGATTCAAGTGCTGTCCCATCAAGTCAGGCTGTATCCAGTACCTAGACTAGTGTTACCTATACCTGTAACAACTGTATACCCAACAGTATTCCATCATCCAAAATCAAGTGCCTAGGCCTCCCAGTGAGGTTCCACAACAAGAAGAAAAAAAAAACATGCAAGTGGAGGGAAGAAGTTTGAATACCCCTGTCCATCCCTGATTACGTGGATTCCCGTGAGCCAAGTTAATTCTGTTGTAAGGAATCCCGGAAGCTGTATCCCATGCAGGTAGCAACCTATCTGCAATATCTTTAGCCTTTTCAAGAAATACTTTGTCTCCCGAGAGATCATATGCACTTAGAAGCCCACCAACAACTCTGGGATCCATGAAACATAGAGACAATGTGTAAGCTGAAGTGACAGACATATGTTAGCTGTCTATCAACTGGTGTTATTATGATAAGAACTCTCATAAGCCACAAGACTTCTTTCCACAAGGAAAGAAGATGAATTACACAACAACCCTAAAAATTAAACCTTATAATGCAACCTTATGGTTGTCTCAAAAACGCTAGCCTCATAATCCTTGTTGAAATCCAATGAATTTGCAACCCACCTGACATAAAGAGACAATATGAATTAAGACCAAATCAACAACAATAATCTAGTTATTTAAGAATTGGTTCTAATGTCATTGGGAACTACATGCTTAATTGATAGTACCTAACTGGTAAGGGAAAATTTTAAAGGAAATCTGAATGCTTACTATTTCAGACTCATAAGCCTTTGCTACATAGAATCTTCAGTCTTAGAAGGTATCCAATGTCTTTTATATGCATAGTGGAATCAATGGTTCATTTAAAAAGAAAGCAGATGCAAAAGTTAAAACTCACTCTCTAGCTTTTTGGAACTGCTGGTGTAGACCCATTATGTACAATGTATCAAGAGAATCTACTACGGTTGCTCCCAGGCCACCAAAGCTATTAACGCCATCCTTCGTCTGTGGCTGACACGAGAAGTACATAACATATTGGCTGCGTCAGGCTTACATGAATGGTAAAAGAACAATAGATTTTTCCAGTAAAAAGGAAAAACATCATCGGTGCTTGAAGAAAGCTAAACATCAGTAACCTTGAGCTGTAGCTCACTTCCATATTTTAGAACTAGACCTAGAAAGGGAGAAAAAAAAAAGGTAATGGTTTGCCCACTTCTCCACTTTCCCCACAATGGTCAATTCCATTTTAATTTGTTGAACCCCACTCAAATCTTGTATTTTGATTCCCAAAATATGCGTAGAGTTATTCGCACTTAAGTTTTTAAGCTTCTCCATGTTGGAAAAAAAAAAAAAAAAACAGAGGAAGTGGAAAATGAAAGAAAATTGAAAAAAAATTCAAAGGGGTGCCTTTATGGATGTATCGACACCAATACGATCTCAAGATTAATTTAGCAAAATGCGAGATTATGGTGTCAATTTTGAATAGTGGGTAGCCAAGTTGGCAAGGGTTGTTGGATGTAAGACCAGTGCCTTTCCAACCACCTTCTTAGATTGCTGCCAAGCTTATGCTGCTAGATATCGATATAAGAGGGTGTGTAGTCAAGCCAGAAAACATATAATACGGAGTGCATCATGTTGCATTGGACAATATGGACCTGTCTCATCTGATTTTTTTAACCCAAAAAAAATTGAAAAGTATCAAGAGAGTAGAAAATTTAGCATCTCTCTCTCTCTCTCTCTCTCTCTCTCTCTCTCTCTCTCTCTCTCTCTCTCTCTTGTGTTTCTAACATGTATTCAATGTAGAGAGATTATATGTAGAGAGCATTGTTGTCTTTTTGCAGTGCATGCATACATTCTTCTTAAACTCTAATGCAAAAAAATCATATTACAAAAGTCCCATGTAAAAAAAAAAAACATTAACGTGAGGATATTTAAGATAAGAGAGAACGATTTTCATGGAAGTGATAAAGAAAGCAATATCATGAAACAGAGTTAACAGACCTGAAGTTCATCTTGACCCCAGGCATACTTCTCGTAAGAGGTCCATGCGTGAAGCATAGCTTCTTTCACTTTCTCTCTTCGCTCACTATCAATGGGATCATCATCATGACTCTTCTTGGTGGATTCGCTAAATTTGCCACCCAGGTCGATGTTTTCACCCGCATCACTCAAAATTTTCTTTAACTCATTCAACTGCATGAATTGTATACAACTTCAGTCAATATGGCTCAGTCCACTAATTTGAAAAGGGGAAAAAAAAGAAACTTGAAATATTATACGGTGTGTCGGGAAGCCAATGGTCAGTAATTTGAAAAACACAAAAGGGCACTGATATTGCTAACAACAACAACAGCAATAAAAGCCTAATTCTGTACAAATGAAAGTAAATGCTATAAATCTTGCCTGATTCTGAAGTTGGCTCAGTTCCACTTTTAGTACAGAAACCTCTACCTGCCAATTAAAATGAAGTGGTTAACATAAAGAAATTCATTGACAAAGTACTTCTACTGATTTTTCGTTCAGCTGTAGCAAGAACTGTTATTCTGACAATCAAAAACACGCACTGGCCTCTTCCTTAAAGGGCCTAAACTGCAGCAAAAGGGGGGAAAAGGCCCTATAATTCAAAATCCACATATACACGCAAAACGTCCCACAAGAATAAGAGTACTTCAACTACACATGTAATCAGGATCTCACAAGAGTAGGATTCAAATCCGACTTTCCCAACACAGGCAAGTGTAGGTGAGAGGCCTGGTGCCATGCATCAGGCAGGCCCCACAGCATACATCTGGTGTCCCAAAAATTCACTTCAGTCTGTTTATCATCCGGGCCAAGTGTTTTTCACATATGAGCCACTGGTCAATTCTTTTCAACCGTCCATTCTCTTCATGCATGTGTGACCAGACTAACCAGATTTTCAAGCCAATGACGCATACAAAGTATGGCCGGCCTAATGAACAGACCAGCCTGATTTTCAGGCCATGGCCCACACAAAGTCCGGCCCACATGATGAAAAGTGCGGATTTCTCACAACCACGCCAAGACCTATCGTGCAGTAAAAAGTCAGAACTTTCTACAACTCAATTTTCTGAAACCTGAACAGAATTGAGGACTTCAAAACACAATTGCAGAGATCACTTAGAAAAGAGAAAATCGGATCACAGAAGGAGAAAACAGACAACTTCAAAGAAAGATATAACTCGTCGGACCTCATGTTCTGTGGTAAGAGTCTGCCGGTCCCAGATGACGACCGAAGCGGCGACGAAGGCGATGAACAGAAGTGCCAACCGTTTGGGGCGTTTTAGGTAATACGAGGGGTGGAGATACCGCCAGCCGCCCGACGAAGATCGGCTTCGGGCCATCGTCAGATTGAGACGAGAGATCTACGGAGATCTTCTGTTCGATTTCTCGTTCAAACGGATCTGGAAGATAAGGAGAAGGGCAGCGATCTTTCGCTCATCTTCTGTTTGATGGAACGTCTCTGGGAGCCTTTGCTTGGAAGATATCGAATCTAGGCTTCTTCAGCTTCTTCTCAGTCGTTGGTCGTCGCAGGGACTGTTGAAATTTAGTGACGCTGCGGCGATGTACTTAAGCTTAGCTAACGTGCGCCGCTCGAGGGGAGTTTGATAACCGGCGCCGTAGGCGCTCTGAGAGTGTTTTGGCTGATGACTCATGGACGCGGATTGCGTCCTACCCCCGCCCGTCTCCAGCTAGGAACGGGCAGCAGCTTTGAGTGACCACTGTGATGTAGGGGTCTTATCCACACCGTCCATCCATTTTTTCGTATCAATTTAGTATATAAAATAAAAACGAGGCAGATCCAAGGCTCAAGTGGACTACACAATGGGGATTAAATTCTCACCTTTGAAAACTTGTCGAGGGCCACAGAAGTTTTGGATGGAGCTGATATTTATGATTTCTCTTCATCCAGGTATATTTAACTTTATGAATAGGTTGGATGGAAAATAAACATCATGGTGGGCTCTAGAAAAGTTTCAATGGTGAAAATCATTATCACTGCTGCTTGCTGTTGTGTGGTCCACTTGAACCTTGGATCTAATATAATCTCTGGCTTTTGTCTTAAAATGATTAAAAAAATTGATGGACGGTGTAAATAAGACCCATACATCACGGTGGCCACTCAAAGCTGCTGCCCGTTCCCAGCTGGAGTCGGGCGGGGGTAGGACGCAATCCGCATCCTGACTTATGAGCCACGGGGGCTCGGGGGAGGAGATACGCGGGGCTTGTTGTATCTAATCGTGCGCGCCCCGGCTAGCTAGCACACTGCCGCGTGCCACGCTAACGTGCGCCGTGGCTTGTTGGAGGCTCGCGGCGCGCGATAATGACGAGCAAGGACAAAGAGGGCAGTGTGCAGCTTAGATATCATATACGGGGACGTGGATTCGGCACTAGCCCGGAATCTAAAGACGGACGGTCAAGTCAAGGGCTGTAGGGTGCACAGTGATATATGTGCTTTATCCAAGCCTTCCATCCATTTTGAAATATTATTTTAGTACGAGGGCCCAATAATGAAGCACGTCAAATGCTCGAGTGTACCACACCAAAGGAAGCAGTGGTGATAGTGACCCTACCGTTGAAACGTTCCTAAGGCCCACCGTGATGCTTGTTTGCCATCCAACTTGTTCATAAGGTCACGTAGACATGGATGAAGGGAAATCATCACCTAAAATGATTCTTCAAAATGGATGAACGGTATGGATAAAAAACATACATTACGGTGGCCCACACCCCTGACAGGACGGTTCGTCTCTGGGTAGGTCCCGGTGGGGGTAGTACCCAATCTGCGTCAATCATACGGTGCGTTTAGGATTTCCATTTGTATTAGTGGGGCCCACGTCTCAGTGATCTAAGCCATTGGTATGATGGGCCTCCAAGTATATATGCCTGTTGCGCAAAATTTCCCCAGCAACGACAGTCGTAGATACAGACCATTTGGCCAATGAAAACTATTGCTGTATTTTCATTTTTAACCGTTCTTCTTGAATAATTTAGACCGTACACACTGTGGGCCGCAGCATCAACGGCTTGAATCACTGGATACTGGACCTGACTTGTACAAGCTGGAAACCTAACGTTAGTGTACATTTCTCTTCGCACGAGCATCGTGCAATAACTCGGGCTAATCAGAACGTTCTCGGTAATTTTTTACTATAAACGCGACTTTTCATCTACCTATCTTTTTTAATCCCGATCAGAACCTACCTTACCAATCTAGACTTCTAGCCACTTTTTTCCGTACCTAAAAAATCTAATTTCGTAAAATAAATTTTCAACCGTTCAGGGGAAAAAAAAACCCCA
Organism: Magnolia sinica; assembly: GCF_029962835.1. NCBI lineage: Eukaryota > Viridiplantae > Streptophyta > Magnoliopsida > Magnoliales > Magnoliaceae > Magnolia > Magnolia sinica. Next base: position 85,411,395 of record NC_080582.1, read on the forward strand.
TAAAAGGTAATCGTCTACCGTGCTAACTCTGTCGAACTGGATTGTGCAATACTCGCGTCGGAGGTTTATTCCGTACATCGCGCTGTTAGTTTATAAGTCCATGATTCAGTAGTCTAAACCGTTAGTATAAGGGGTCTCCCCGTGGATAGCCCTTGCATTAAACATCCTCCAGATTAAAAGATCTCAGCCATGTAATGTTTAGCTTTTTCCTGGTTGAGTGTGAACTACCGTTTTCTATTCACAACCGTCTATTTCTTGGCCACCTACTGAAGGGTAGGGTCTTCTCCGATCTACGAGATTTTATCATATGAGCCATCCACAGAGAGACCAATCAAATCAACGGTTGCATCGACAGAACCTCAGGCCCAGATTATAACTGAAAGCAAGAACAGTAGTCTGTGAACGTGCGAACCGAGTATTTTATCGTACCTCTAGCTTCGGTGCATCCTAGACAGTGGGGCCCACCGTGATGTATGTGTCTTATATACACACCATCCATCCGTTTCGCCAGAACATTTTAGGGTAGATATATGAGCTCAAAAATGCAGAAGATCCAAATCTCGGTACGCAATCCGCTGCGTGAATGTTTCAACAGCAGTCACTGAATCCCCCACTATTTCCTCTCGTATGGCCTACTTGAGTTTTAGATTTGCCTAATTTTTTGTCTCATGTCCTGTAATTGTCTCACAAAACAGATGGACAGGGTGAATTTATCTCAAACATCACGGTAGGCCCCACATAGCATTCCAACGCAGGAACTTCCTGCAAAAAGCTTGCACAGGAAACCCGCTTCCAGTCGGTGGTGGAAAAGCTCTATGGGCCCCACCATAATGTACGTGTTTTATCCACGAAGTCCATCCATTTTTCTTCCCCGTGGATTCGAGGAATCTCTGTGAGGAGTGGAGAGAAGAGAAGATCGGTGGATTCAGAGTAATTATCCTCTTGAGGAAGATATTGATCAATCTCATCACGTCCATCCCTGCGTCAACATCTTACCAACTTCAAGACATCGATCGGATGGTGATGAGATCCGCCTACAACGAACCTCACTATATGTAGAGCACTCCTTTGCATGAATATGGAAGTCTGTTAATCCATTCATTTCCTAGAGTGGTCCAATAGTGAGTAAATCAACCTGATTTCTAGGCCAGGGTATCCCCACACGGCTGATGATAGACGGCCAGAATGCCCCACACGTGTGCCACATGTGGAGTTGTGTACAGGGGCTAGAAATCTTCCCCCGGCTCCCGAGAGAAAATAATATAAGCGACACGCATCTTTGTACAGTATGCATGCAGATTTCCAATTCTGACAAGTAGGGTCCATTATTCTGCAATCCTGACCACTGTTCTTCTGTATTCCACCAAGGGTGGGCCATACTTCTAAAATCTCCAAGACTGGAAGATCCTATCTACCAATAAAAGTACTATTTTTTCAGCTGAATGTGAATGACTGATGTATTTCTCTTCTTAACCATCTGTTTTAGGCCACAAATCAAAATTACGACTGTTCCATAGGAGGAGCTTCTGAGGCATGGTCCATCAATGCAGAGAAGCAACAGATCAGTGGTCTAGATTACAGGATCATGGGCCCCACTTGTCAGAATTAAAAACACACATATGCAGTACAAAGACATGGGTTGAATATCTTATAGTTCTCTTCTGGGATCCTCCAAATTGAAACTTCTGAACTGCCGCGATATGTTTTTTGAAACTTCCAAGAAGCTGTTTATGTAATCCTTACCAAGCACAAGCTGAGAAATTTGAAAATCCCATTACATATCTTCGAATTGCGGGACGAGCAGCTGCCTCTTCAACACCTCGTTCTCCTTCCTCAGTTTCATTATCTTCTGCTTCAATGTCTCCACATGACGGTTCGAAGTCGATTCCCGCTGCTGGTCCGCCTGTTTCATTTTGCAAATCATCACTGCAGCAAACCAAAATAGTAATCAGGAAGCAGCTGAAAATCAAGATGGACTTGTTGGGTGCGTCTGGACACAGTTGTATTTGGTTGCAATTACTAGTCTAATCACATGAAAATGACCAAATTGCAATTTCCTACCCACCTTTCATATTGAAAGACAATCTGTCGTGTTTGGATGCACTGCTGAATTGAATTACAATTATTACTAACAAAGTGTAACTGTTGCATTTTTTGCTTCCTTGTATTCATATTGAGTCTGTGTTCCAAATTGAAATTGTATTACTTCCGAGTTGGTGTAGCAACTGGACTTGAATATTACCTCATTACAAATCTCTTCATTGAACTGATTTTTGCAATTCAGTTCACTTCTGCATCCAAACATGCCATTGCTATACAGATTCTCTCATGAAACTATATTCATACAACCATTGGATCTGTTTAGCTGAGAAATGATCTCCTGAAGCCAAATCAAAATTCGACAGCTCAACTTGTAAAAGAGGAATTATAGGGTCCTCATCAGCGAACATATACAGGTGGGGCGTATGATTTGGTGATCCAATCTGTTGGTCTGTTTGACCCAAATGGAGGCGGCCAAGAACTCTCCAAGAAATGGAAGAACTTAAACCTTTGATATTTGGCTCCTTTTCCCATTGAATGTGGTCTGTTGTTGTGTTCTCTCTTGACTGTCTTCATAGGTCACTGTATCAAAGTGTTGGGATCTTCTTTGAGGGTAACCTCCATCCATCAAGAGACAAAGCGGTTTGGATCAACAAAACATGGGTCCCACATGTACAAAGTCCAGAACATTAGAAAACAATACGTTTGCTAATGATCAAAGCTCTACTGACTGTAAAATCAGAACATACGTTGTGAGGATTCCTGCCCAAATATTCTAAACAAACAAAACTAAGATATGGGCTACCTTATTCTCACATGACACATCAAATCCTAAGAGATGATTTTAGCATTAAAGTGGCCTAAATGCCTTAGGTATAGGCATTTGCGTGCTTTTATCAATAGCTTTTACCTGAAAAGTGGGGTAAATGCCATAAGAATGGGCATTTAGGCACCTTTACTTAAAAGAGTTTTAATTGAAAGCAGACAAAATGCCTTAGGGATTGGCATTCAGGTCCTTTTAACTAGTGTCTTAACTTCGAAAGTGGGCCAAATGACAAGCATAAGCATTTAGATGCCTTTAACTAGAGTTTTAAATTGAAAGTATAAATGCCCAAGGTTAGGCATTTACGTGCCTTAAATTAGAGTTCTAACATTAAAATTGAGCTAAATGCCTCAAGATTGGCATTTAGGAGCATTTACATAGAGGTTGAACTTGAAAAGTGGGCAAAATCCCTTGGATGGGCATTACAATGTGACAAGGACATCCGTGCCCATCCGTTCGAGTGTACGCAAGGAGGAGGCGAGCATTGGTGTCCTTATGGTTGGATGACCTGTACATGGGGTTCGCTAGGCCTGGATCTTCATGAGCATCTTCATGAGGAGCATCGGGCCGTTGATCTTCATCGTTATATCATTTTGACTGTTGGATCACAATCGGGACCATCATCACCGTCGGATCATGATCGTGACCACTTGCGGGGCCTGATGGATGATACATAGGCCATTCAATGGTGTAGGGTTGATCTTAGGATTTCTTTTATAGTTTGATTTATGTTTTGGAACATTTATGAGAGATGGATTATGTTTTTTTCTTAGAATAGGGGTGATTTAGTAGAAGTACACTACACAGGGTTGTTTTTATAATTTTCAAAACCTGCTGCGATTATAAAAGAAAGGAGGGGGGGGGGACATTATCTTCTTCATAAACTCTACTGTTTTCTCTCTTTCAATCTGCATGCGATGTAAAGACAAGTTCCAAGCGATTTGGAACAAAGATCGACGCGAAGCCCTTCTTCAATTACGAGAGTGCGAAGCTTCCAACTATTGTTCGTAGCTTATCTTCTCCATCCAATGTATTCTTTTAGGGCGTGTTTGGATGGGCATCATGCGTTGGAGTAGGTGGTATTAGGGTGGATAGATTTCTTGAATCCAACAGCGTTCGTATTTAGGTATGTTTGGGCGGCGCAGGAGTGAAGAAGGATGGGATTGGAGGGTGGACTTGGATGGATTTTGTGCTGGATTTGGGATTTCCTTGCTGGATTTCTTGTGGGATTGGGTGTAGTTCGCTGCTACATGCGAAATCTCGCGGAGATGCGCACCTATTTCCTGGATGATGATATAAAACTCATGTGGAGCCCACTGTGTATATGTATGTAAATCCACTCCGTCTATCAGGTGCAAACCCGTATTTAAACCATAAATACCAAATATAGATCCGAACAAAGATTCCTAGTGGTCACACCAATGGGAACGATTCTGGTGTATCATATAGGATATGTTGCATATGTTGCAATCCCATACCCGTCCAAACACGACAGGGGCTGGATAGGGCAAATCCATCCCGCCCATCCAAACATCCTAGCAGGTGACTCGCTGGATATAGCAATCCCATGGGATCGCAAGCAATCCACTGACGCAGCCATTAATTTCTCGAAAAGGGTGCAATCCACCCTAATACAATCCAATCCCATGGGATTTGCCCATCCAAACACGCCCTTAAGCTTTTCATCTTCTCTATTCCAAACCTCCAAAACCCTTCTAGAAACCTTCCCCATTCTTCTACTTAACCTTCTCCATCTAAACCCCATCTTTGAGAACCCAGACCCTAGCCCCCAAGCCCCACACGTGTGACCGTACAACCACATACGTGTGAAGCCCTAGCTTGGTTCGTGCGGTTTTGATGCAAGACCGATGCATGAACTAAGTAACATGTGAGATCAGATAACCGAATTAAGATATTTAACAAAAAAACACAAATGTCGCTATATTCATCACAAATATCATGAAATCAAAAGAAAATCATGCGTAATCCTAACCTAAGCTACGAATATCATAACATAAGATCATTAAATAAAACGAAATTAGGATCTAATGGATGTAGGGACATCCAATTAACATAGAGCATAGTCTATTTTAAAATAGGAAACCTAATACATCCTAGGGTGAAAATTAAGGTTTGGGTAATTTGGGGAAAGTTAGGGATTTTAGGTTTAAGGTTAAGGTTTCGAGGATGGAGGAATGGGAAAGTTGGGTTTTGGAGAAAACGAAGATTTGGAATGGGAGAATTAAGAAACTGAAGAGAATAAATCGATGGGGAAGAAAAGAGAAGATGATGTGGGGATAGATGTAGACCTCGCACCTCTGTTGATGAAGATTAGCCTCGCACCAATCTTCCTTCCAAATTGCATGGAAGTATCTTCAAATTGCATGAAGATGGAAAAGAAAGCAATAGTTTTTCTCTTCTTTTTTTATCACGAAATTCCATGGGAGAGAGTTCACACGCCCCCCTCTTTTTATAGATCCAAGAAATTTCAAAATTACAATAATCCCCATGTCTTGTGAACTTTAACGAAAATAGCCCTAGTCTAAATAAAATCAACCAAAACACTCATAATGTGTCCAAAATCCAAATATAAAATAAGCAAAAGATAAATCCTAAAATATGATAAAATCTAAAACTGATGTGGACAACCAACGATCAATGGCCCGATCATGTAATCCATGCGATCCAATGGTCCGATCGTCGCGTCCCTCCGATCCAACGGTCTGGATCACTCCATAAAGCAACTCATGTGCATCTTCCTAGTATGAGATCTTCCAGATGCTCGCACATGCACATGGGGTCTTCAGCACGATCACAGGTACTCGCCTAGCCACAAGGAAAGTGGTGCGGCCTGCCTCCTCCTCTGATACGTACGTAAGGGTGTACGTGACGTGATGTCCTCATCAAGTTTCTCTCTTCCCCCTTTGCTTCCACTTTTCTATCACACCAAAACCCCTTTACCCCTTACCGTAAACCCTAATCCTAACCCTAGATTCATTAATTTCCTATTTTCCCCAAATCCCCCAAACCCTAAATTCCTAATTAACCTAAAATCTCTAACATCCCACCACCCAAGAACCTAATTCCCTTCAATTAATACCTAAAGCCCTTAGCCAATTAAGCCGATTAAACCCAAATTTCGCCATTTCCCAAAATTCCCTAAACCCTAGGTAGTATTAGGTTTTCCTCTTTAAAATAAACTTGTTCCTATGCTATTTGGATGTTCTTACATCCATTAGATCCTAGCTTTAAGTATTTAATGATCATGCAAGGCGTTGTTTGTTAATTTTGGCCTAAATTATTCGTAGTTTCTTATTGGAATCTTGAGATGTTTGATGATTTTGGCATGTTTTGTGATTTCGATTAATTAATTTAATTTTCTGAATGATGTCACCTCAATATTTAACCCCATGCATTGTCGTGCATCACTGTGCCTTCACTTGGAGTTTTAAATTGAGAAGTAAGTTGAATGCCTCAAGGATATGCATTTAGATGCCTTAGTGTTTTAAAATGAATAGGGGGATAAATGCCTTAAGGATATGGATTTAGGTGCCTTTTCATGGAGTTTGAATTTGAATGGTGGGCTAAATCCCTTAAAGAGTTCTAAATTGAGAAATTGGTTGAATGCCTTAAGGATATACATTTAGAAACCTTGAAGTGTTTTAAAATGAAAGGGAGTTAAACCCCATCCCTGCATTTTATAAAATTAACCCAAGTAGTTCGAGTGTAGTCATCAATGAATGAAACATAGTACTTGTAGCCAAAATTAGAAGCAACAAGGGAATGAGTCCATACATAAGAGTGAAAAGGGGTGAAAGGAGAGTCACATTTGTCATTAGAACAACAAAGATAAGAGGAGCACAAATGTTTAGCGAGTTGACGAGTTTCATATTAATCATTTGCATGACTAGATGTAAACAAAAAAGGAAGCAATAACTTTAGCTACCAATTGGAATATGTCCTAGGCAACGATGCCAATACATAATTTGATTGGTAATTCGGCTTTAGCTTGACTAGATGTCTAGAGGGTAGGTCCAAAACTATCCATTGTTGAAAGAGGTAGAAGTGGCCTTGCTCACGAGTCACGACCACTCCTAATCCTCTATACAATCCTCGAGTCTTGAAAAGCAATGTGAGAAAGGTTTCACACTACAGTTGAGAGACTGAGTAAGACAATCCACAGATAATAAATTAGATGACAAGTAGGGGACATGAAGAACCATAGATAAATGTAGAGATGGAGAGACGTGAATGGTTCCCACACTCGCCACACTGGTGTGGGAACCATCAGCTGGTTTGACATGATTGGCATATGGGGATAATGATGACTAAGAGGGGAACTAGGAGTTTGTACTGGTCACATGATTTGAGGCTCCATAATCAATGATCTGGGATGTACTAGAGGAAGAAGTGGACACTAATTATGTAGATGTTGAGATACCCGACATGGAAGGGATATCCTAATGAGAAGAAGAGGCCCCTTCAAGCAAAGCTAGACAACGATGAAAATCTGCAAACTCTCCAGTTAGAGAACTATGAGTGCCACATAAAGATGTCAGGATGGAAGATGCATTACAACTTGGATGTAAATGGGTCTTCACTATCAAACATAAATTAGATGGAGAGGTTGAGCGCTACAAGGTTCATTTTGTGGCCAGAGGTTTTACTTAGACTCGGGGGATGGACTTCCACAAGACTTTTGCTCCTGCTGCGAAACTTAATTCTGTGCGCATGTTACTCTCCCTGGCTGCTAATTTATCATGGCCTCTCCATCAACTTGATGTCAAGAACGCATTTCTCCATGGGGACCTACATGAATAAGTGAATGTTACACCTCCTCCGGGTTTCCTACTAGTTGTAGGGAGTAATAATGTTTGTAAGCTTTGCAAAGCCATTTATGATCTCAAGCAAACCTTGCGAGCCTGTTCGAACACTTTCGATGTACATTAGTGAAGTATGAATATTATTAAAAAATAAAATTAAATTAAAAAGTATGAACATTCACAAAGTTGTAGTGACCATATATTATTCAAATGTGTTGTCGGTCTCTTTATTGTTATTGTAAATGTAGATGACATCATTGTCACCAGTGAAGATTAGTGAAGCTATCAAGTCATTAAGGGGGTTTCTCATTATAGAACTTGATATTAAAGATCTTGGGTCTCTTCAATATTTATTGGGGATTGAAGTTGCAAGATCTCAATGTGGTATTGTCATTTCTCATATATATATATATATATATATATATATATATAAATTCCCTTAATCTTCTCCATGACTGTAGTCTTCTCGGTGTTAAGCCTGTAGACACTCTTACTGAACAAAATCATGAACTCCAACTTGATAGTAATTAATTCTTTGGCTGATGTTAGTTTATATTAGCGTCTTGTCAGCAAATTCATCTATTTGACTATTACTCATCCTGACATTGCATATGTAGTTAATGTATTCAGTCAAGTCATGCATGCTTGCCACAAGAATTGCTTGGATACCCTTTACCTTATTTTGAATTATCTCAAAGGTGCATATGGACCAGGAATTCTTTATTCTCCACATGATCACTATTTTGATGTCTATACTACTGCAGACTGCGTTGGCTTTAGATTGTCATCTACTTCTAGATATTGCACTTTGGTTGGTGGGAATCTAGTGACATGAAAGAGTAAAAAGCAATCTGTTGTGGCCCACTCTAGTGCTAAAGCCAAGTATTGAGCAATCCCTCATGGTGTATGGAAGCTACTAGGTTGAAGACCTTTTTAACCGAATTAGGAATGCCAATTTCTTCTCCTATGATGCCACACAATGATAATCTTATAGCTATTCATATCTTCACCCAGTTTATTATCAGCATACCCAAACATATCGAAGTTGAATGTAAAGTGGCTTCTAAGGATGCTTGCATCATGTCATATTAAAAGTCGAATGATCAACTCGTCGATTTTTTTAACAAAGGGCACTAGTTGACACCATGTTCTTTGCCTGCACTCCAAGCTGGGCATGATTGATTTCCATGCTCTGGCTTAAGGGAGAGTTTAGGGAATGTGAATTTATGTGTAAATGTGTGTGCATGTCAATTCCATTGTTGTATACCTACAAAACACTAAATGTATGTTCACATGTTAATATATACATGTGTTAGTCAAGAGGGACTAACACAAGTATTACATTTCCCTAAAAAGTCATGTTCATTTTCCTTCTCTCTCTTCGTACTCTTCTTCTTCACTCTCACTCTCACTCTCGCTCTCCATCTCTCACTCTTCTTTCTATTGTTTCTACTTTTTGCCCCCTTTTCAAGTTCTAAATCAAGATAAGGGCACCTAAATACCCATCCATGAGGAATTTAGCCCACTTCTCAAGTTAAAAACCAAGGGCACCTAAAAGTCCATCCTTGGGTCATTTATCACATTTTTCAAGTTAAAAATGCAGATGAGGACATCTAAATGCCCATTCTTGAGGCATTTTACTCATTTTCAAGTTCAAAATCCAAGGGCATCAAAAAGCCCATCATTGAGGCATTTTTTCCCCCTTTTTTCAAGTTAAGCACATAAATGCCCATCCTTGAGGGATTTTGAGTGCTTTTCAAGTTAAAAATCCACTTAAGAGCACCAGAATGCCAATCATTAAGGCATTTTGCACACTTTTCAAAATTTTAGGTAAGGACACCTAAATGCACATAAATGAGGCATTTGCCCACTTTTTACGTTAAAATCAAGATACATGCACTTGAATGGCCATCCATGATGCATTGTGCTCCCTTTTCAAGATAAAGATCCAAGTAAAGGCACCTAAATGTCCATCATTGAGGCATTTTGCCCCCTTCTCAATGTATAAATTCAAGTTAAGGCTCCTAGATGCTCATCCTTAAAGAACTTTGCCTAGTTTTTAAGTAAAATATCACGATTAAGGAATTGGAATGCATTTGAATTTTTCAATATATTCGCAGGAGTATATGTGATATCCCAATTCAGCTTTAATGTCCCAACTTAGTGTACATATGTGATATTTAATAGAGTGATTGTAATAAGTCCATTACAATATCTACTTTTGCAAAAAAATGAAGAAATTTTGAGTCTCGAATAGAGCACAAATGTAAGGATCACAAACAAGCAACTTGCCAACATTTTTTAGCCGTCCATTTAGATGGCCAACCTTTGGACGGTTTGGGTCATTATTTTGGTGTGATTTTAGTGATGTACCCAATAATTGGATTGTTTTGGAGCATCATCAACGTGCCACATGTATGACGAACATGTGCATAAAGACACTTTTGTTTACTTGTGCGACTCTCCAAGGGAGCTCAAAAAAGCATTTCACCCCATTTACTTCCAAATCCTCTCTTGTAGAGAGGATTTCATTTACATGCTCATTTACTTCTATTTCATTTCATTTACATGCCTTTACTCCCATCCAAACATACCTCAAATGCCATTTACCTCCATTTACTCATAATTCCTCTCATTTACCTCTATTTACTTTTATGCAAATGGCCCTTAATAAGAAAGGGCAATGTTTAAGTATAAATGTAAAGAAAGATAAGTGAAATTCAATACTATTACTTATATTATTTTACTAAAAGCATTGAAATAATTAACTATTTTTTAAATAGAAAAATGTAATAAATCATTGAAAACATTAATTGATTTTAATGTTGTAGTGAAAAATAACTTGTAACATGAGCTACATAGTGACGCAGGACAACTAACCACTTGCTCTAAAAGCTCAAACTGATAGAGCGTAATGAATCAATCCCTTTATCTCATAGCCCAGGCCCCACATCCCATGGGTTAGCTCCTCAGTCGAACCCCCCTCCTGGGCCCCACATCACATGGGTTCCGCCTCACACGAGCCACCCACCTCACATGGGTGGGGCTAGCCTCACACGAGCCGCCCACCCCGAGTGTGCCCCTATATCCCATAGGCCAACCCACTCGAGCCTGGTGTGAAAATGGCCCTACATTACGTAGTGCGTAGTCTATAGAAATTATCATGAAGCGTAGGCTACATGTGACTTGAGCTATTTTCATGAGCCATGTAGCTTTAAGGCTAAGCTCCGCTATGTACGCTACATAACGTAGCTATTTAAAACACTGGTAAATGCTCCTAAATGCCTATTTTGATGGCATTCATACCACTTTTCCGCTTAATACTGTACTTAAAGGCACCTAAATGCCCATCTTAGAGGTGTTTAACCAACTTTTTAAGTTAATAATGATGTGGAAGGCACCTGAATGCCTATCCTTAAGGCATTTAGCCCACTTTCAAGTTAAATCTCTTGGGAGAGTGTCTAGGCCTAAATCTAAATCTAATAAGCTCCATAAGCACGTGGTCTTCTGTCATCTTAGATAAACTGATAAGAATTAAGAAGCAAATCCAGGTATATATTGTCCTCGATGAGCTAATTTGATACCTCAAGTTAATCGGTATACATATAATATATAATCAAATAATAAATTACTCATCCTTGCGTAATTTATAGTAATCAATGTATTAAAACAATGTAAATCAAGAAAGTGATATATGCACGCATCCCATATCTGAAGATAAGATATGTTAAATACATCTAAAATTTTATGGGTAGGCTTTCAATCAGACCTGGGCCTAGATTGGATCCAGGTAGGTTCAATTTAGGTTGTTCAAAATCAGAACCATTTAAAATTTGCATTTAGGGTGCATCAGGTCAGGTTGGTTTAAGAGACCCTAGACCCAACCCATTTAGTAACGGGGGAACTTTGGATCCAGATCGAAATGGCGTCCAAATTCATAACCAGAACTGTTTATTGTCGGGTAGGGTGCAGAAACCCATCAGGTCCACCCGACGCATTTGCACCCCTAGAATTTTTAGAACATTTTTAATGGCCATGGCCACTGATTTTGTATGTGTTCTTGTTAATACTTACATTCTTTTTCTGCAATTTGGAGCTTCTTGATCAATTCACGTTTCTCTTCTTGTTCAACCAGGAGACAATCCTTCAAATCTTGTATCTCATGATGATCTGTCACAAAGGATGCACAACCTTATCTGCAGTTCTAATTTAACAAAAAGCCAAATCTACTACGCATCGAGTACCATTTAGTAAATGGTATGCTACAACTCACAAGAATGGCAAATATGCCATTTTGGAACAATCAAATGATAGGCCACAGCATGGATGCGCCAATGGTCAAACATTGCACTATTGGCTGCTTTGAATCATATGATTGGTAGACTTTTCTTATGGATGGCTGTTTTGTACCATTTGATTGGTACACTTTTTTTAATGGATTGCCGCTCTAAACTTTTCCCAACTGTGCAAATATGGTTGATGGATCAGATAGCGAAGAACTTCTAATCAGTACAAATTTGGCTATAGCTCATTAAGCGGTGGTCTACTAATTGGAAGTTCCATTTCCAAGTGCACCAACCAATGCTAGTGGGGTTGCTGCAGTTTGATAAACGGTAGTCAATGCACACTGGAACCTAAACTTTTATCAAAGCTTTAAAAAATCAAGACCTCACACTTTAACTCTACATCAACATTAACTTTTTCCAAGCTGTTGGTTAGGATATCTATTTGGCTCTTGCATGCAGACGAGTCCTGCCGGAGTTGGTTTATTGTAACTTCATTTGCTTGTTTTTGAAGTAGACAACATCTGGCAGGCACACCACACAAAGTCATGTGCTAGAACCTAAGAAAGAATTCAGAGAGACGAATTTCTAGATAAATAAGAAAATCACCTTATTTTCTCCTCTAGCTCTGCAGTCTTGAATGCGTGATTGTGTTTAAGCATTTCCATCGCTTTCTTATATTCCTGTTTAGAGGAATCATTTTCCCCATGATCATGGTCTTTATCTTCTTTCATTGGCTTATTAAATCAGGGCCCTGCGTGACTTACATCTTCCTTGTGGAGATGTTCGTCGTTGACCTTTTTCAGCTCTTCTTCCAAATTTCGGCACTTTGCACGACGCTCTAACTGTCTAACACAAATAATGGTCAATGTAACAAGTAGATTGTCTCGGATGAGTTGTGAGTGCACCTAAAATGAGGAAGCAAGCACATGCCCACCACCCAAAATGAAAATGGGATGGCAATGCATCCTATTTTTTATTGTTGCATTCTCATTCTGAGGTACATTTTGCAGGAAGGGAGTGTTCCACGCATCCTGTGATTCCTATTTTGACGGATGAACCAAGCAGCTCTGATTCCTCAAAATGTAAATGGGCAAAAGTGTGTTCAGCTGTCTGTGTTCTAGGAATATCCAAACAGCCTCCTATGGGCATGACTACAAGATTGTTTCCCTAAGGGACAGAGAAGTTGAAATTTTCAAGAACATTATTATCCTCAACAGGATTGCCTCTGTTTTTTCAAAAAGTATGACAGGAAGCATACCTGATTAGCAAGTTTAGTTAAAGACTCGGTGTACATCTTTGTTAGACGTTCATTATCTGCACACAAGTACTTTCTCAAATCAATTTCAGGCCACAATATTGGTAGGGTAGCTAGTCTAGATATCACCAAAAGACAGACCAGTTTGCCTTCTTCTTTGTCAGCAAAGTGCTTTTGGGAGGGGACAATGCTCGAGGAAAACTGGAAATTCGATCTTGTGGAAATTCTAAGTTTTGGGGGGGATCTTTTCATCCCCCCAATCAAAAAGGGACTAATATCTGCAAATGAGATCATGTTGCTTCCAAACAATATCTCATGATATAAGCAACTTTAAATTTCAAAAACTATCTCACAAAAACAAATTTTCAGAGGATCTGAATAAGAACTTGGTTGAAAATTTAAGCTTCAAGTCTCATGTTCCTTAGATGAGCTGGTAGTGTAGTGTGCGTGATTGATCCAAGGTTCAATTCCTTCTAGTGTTTCCTTTCAAAAAAAGAAGAAGAAGAAGAAACTTCAAACCACTAATGAGATGGCAATTCAGTCCTCTGTTAAGATGGTACTCCTGTATTATAGAGCTGTACATAGGATGTAAGGCAGTTCGTGGGGTGTCAAGGAGTGGAAGCAAGCCCAGTTCCAAAACAAATTAGGCAGCACGGAAGAGAACATATTGAATAAGAGAAAATACAGTGCGAAGATTCTATGGTTGCAACTATATCGTAAGACATATCTCGACATGTTGAGCTAAATCAGACTACTCCAAAACCTGTCCTCAGATTGCTGCACGTAATTTCAAGAGCTTCACGCCTTCTAATTTCAACATCATAGCTTGACTTCAGCAATTGAAGCTCTGCAATCCCACCTTTGTATTCCTAATAGGCACAGATGAGTGCAGCAAGAAGAATATTATGGAATGCTTTGACTGGATAAAAAACGAAATGTGTATTACTGTAACCCCCATGCCGCTCTACACAGAGGACACCCACGCAGTTTATTAGGTGGGCCACACCATGTGGATGATCTGTTCCGAAAATCAGGCCAGTTCACTCACAGGCCGGGCCACATTTCCATGCTGAATCCTGACAGACAGAAATGTTGTCAAACAATCCACAGTTTTCATACAAATGTAGACTGCCTGATAAGTCCATCAGCCTGATTTCTGACCTCAGGGGTCATGAAATAGTGCGCCCCACGGCCCCCACCTGATGCACGGATCAGATGTCGCAGACACTTGCCAATCTCCCACATGATGAATCCAAACATCATGAAGCAATTACAATGAAATAATTTCAACATCTTAGTGGAAATGCACAAATGGATGGTAAAAAGAGAGCATTAACAATAGTCAATGTCTAACGGGAAAAACTACCACCATTCGGGCCACTTGGGCCGTCCAATCCGTTCAATTCTTGCACCGGAGACATCCACAAAGCGCCCACTAGATGACATGTCCCATTCATTCGACCGCTACCTTACACACCCAATTTTTGTGCAGGGCCCGAAATAACTATCCCATCCTCTAGGTACATGTTAGCACAAGTTGTGCCAAGCACCCTGTTTTCTTTCTAGCCATCGATTTGTTTCATATATTGGCCTACCACCTGATGGAAAGCCGGTATCTTGAACACATGTCCTTGAATGTGGATGAGCAGGGCTCTGCATGATGATGGTGGTGGTGGTGGTGGTGGTGGCGGCGGCGGTGGTGATGCTGCTATTGCGGATGATGATGATAGGGGTGACAGTGGTGGAGGGACCCAGTTTTAGGGAGCCTGTGCAACAAAAAGCTGTGTGTGGAATACCATGATGTTTGTGTGAAATCCACTCCATCCATCATTTGTGCCAGCTCATGTTAGGATGTGATCCAGAGAATTGGGTAGACCCAAAACTCACTGTGCCACACCATGGGAAACAATCAGATGGGGATGCCCACCGTTGAAACCTTCTTGGGGTCCACCATGATTTATTTTTATTTTTTTTGGAAAAGTCACTGATTATATTAAAAGAAAAAAGGAAAACAGAAGATTGGCGGGGGCCCGCCATGATGTTTACATGCCATCCAACTCGTTCATAAGCTTAGTCCCACCGGGACAAGAGGACAACACGAATATCAGCCTGATCCAAAACTTCAGTGGCCCCAGCAAGGTCTCAATGGCGGTCGCCCCCAGTTGAGCTTCCCATCTGCCCATTTAGGCATCTGAGTCCCAACATGAGCTGGCACAACCGACGGACGGAGTCGATTTCACACAAGCATCACGGTGGGCCCACAGAGCTTTCTTGTGTGAAATACCGTCCGCTGTGATGGTGATGATTATGGTCGTGAATCGGTGATGGTGGCAGCGATGACAACGACGATGATGATCAAATACAAGCAAGTAGGTTTTTGTGATTTCCTCCAAATACAAAACCCTAATTCTTCGACTGATAGTTGTTTCGTTTTCTTTCTTTCTGGGAAGGAATAGATATCAGAATACGGAGGATATTTGAATATATCCGAAAAAAGGCGACCGCAAGCAGATGAATGAATCAGAACCGTCAGATCGATGGGAATGGGAGTACCTGGTAGATGTGGTCGAAGTTCCGGAGTAGGGATTCCATTTCTTCGTCGCTGGTTGCCGCCATTTTCAGTTTCTCTGGAAAGCTTGGTTTTTTGTCTTTTTGAAACGGGCATACTTTATCCTCGTGGACTCGGATTCGGTAGTGACCCCTGCTGTGGACCCCATAATGATGTATTCTTTTTATCCATGCCGTCCATCCATTTTTTCAGCTCATTTAAGAACTCTATCCCAAAAATTATCCGGATCTCAATCTCAAGTGGACCACACCACAGGAAACAGTGGTGATTGAATATCTGCCATTAAAAACTTCTTAAGGCCACAAAAGTTTTGGTTTATGCTGATATTTTTATTTTTATTTTTCCACTTCATCCCGGTCTTTGTGACCTAATCAACATCCTTTTCAAATCCAGCCGTTAATCTGGCATCGATGTTCATACCAGCAGCTGTCGCCACTCGCCAGCCATTGGATGGAGTCCGACAACATGTCCTCACGAGCGGCGGTCGGCACACATGAAGGTAAGTTAAGCTCCTAGAGATGAAAGACCCATATCCAAGGCGGCCCGGATGATGGACGACCCACATACAAGGTAGGCCCATGCAATCGAAAGACCACATCGAAAGTGGGCCTCACAAGGTGGATGGTCTACATTGAAGGTAGGCATCACACGATAGACAGTTTACATTGAAGACAGGCCTAGGTGGGTCCAATATAATAACTGGTCCACATTAAAGGTTAGCATGATGCGGTAAATAGTGGTGGAAATTTAGGGTGGTCCAACCCGACAGATTCGAATGATAGGTGGCTTATCTTTAAGTAATACTATCTAAACTCAGTCCTAAGTTACTTGAAATAATGTGCTTATGCATTAAGTATTTTATCTTAGTTTCTGCTTATACAACACATGTGGGTAGAGTTGCACGCGAACCAGGGCTTGGCCGGCTTGCTCCATTTAACTTGGAAAAGCTTGATTCGCGTCAGCTTGAAATTGAATTCGAACTGAGTCAAGCTGATTTTTGGAGCTCAAAAAAATTTTGAGCCAAGTTTGAACATGCTTGGGCCTGACTCAACTTGACCCAGATTAAATCAACTCAGTGACTCAGTTATTTTGATATAAATGTTGCTCCAACGACTCTATGATGAAATGATTCAAAGAAGTGTTGGCAAGGAAGTAATGGATACCTGTTTGATTGTGATGTTGCTCTCTAAGTGTTCGATGAAATAACCATAAAAATATTGTTACCATTTTGCATTCTTTGAAAAATTGAAGATGCGTTGTATGCGGTCGAGGAAATGCTGCACAGGCTTGAACTCGCCTCGAATTGGCCTGAGCTGATGATTGGACTGAGCCGAGCTGGTCGGACAGGCTCAAAACCGAGCTGAGACAAGTTCGAGCTAGGTTAGCTACTGGCCGAGCCGAACCAGTGCCAAGCCCAACTCGGTTCAACTCGTGTACAGCTCTGCATGTGGGAACTTAAAAGATAGCTTTACCGAGCGTTTGCCTTAAGTCGGTTCAACCCGTGTACAGCTCTGCACGTGGGAACTTTAAAAGATGGCTTTGTGGTTTATGCAGCGTTTACCTTCGCATGTGCACGTTAACACGCGGTACACTTAAAAGATCTAATGCTGACAATCACGGCACATGTGTGAGTGCTCACACATTTGGCACGTGCGACCGTTTTAGCCAAGGCATATTGCTGATTGTCAAATTAGTCGACAGTTCAAGAGCCAATGCACTTCAATCCCAGCCCTCTTTCGATTGATCAAACTGCATTATTGACACTGATCATGATCATGATCATATGGACAGTTAAAATTCCAAAGTGCATTGTAGACACTGACTGTGATCCTTACCGTTAATCTGGTGACCATCATATGGACAGATAAAAATTCAATGCGCATCCAGAATGGAAACGCCAGTTTGGATGGTCACGGAGGCCATGTATGCAAGCAGTACCATAGTTGGATAACCAGCCACTGTTCTATAAGAACAAGCACGTGCGCCAATTTAGAGCAACCAATGCCATTCACCATGGGTGGGACAGATGGAAATTCATATCAACTATCCATTCCCTGATGACAATGCCATAAGCCATTTGCTAGTTGCAACGGCCCTGTTAACACATTGTACTGCCACATGAAACCATGGAACGGTCATATACTCCTATCCCAATATGGACCACACTACCCGTCCACCCCATTATATTCGGATTTCCTCTGCTTTAGAGAGGATGACAGAACATCCAAACGCATCAAATCAACACTGCCCATTTGGGTGGGCCACTCACGATTTCGACAGAAGCACATCAGAAAGTGCTGCAAACCCAGCAGCCCCACAAATTAAAAAAATGGAGAAGTCCACAGCAGTCATCTTCCAAAGCCATTAGAAATAAGTTGAAATGACTACCATTCACCAAACATAAACATCAGATTACAGCATTTACCAGAGGAGGTGCCTAAGAAATAGATGTCCTTAACCATGTCAGATCTAACCTAGTGATGGAACATCCAATCCGTCCATCCATGGTCCGTCCATTCACACGTGACCCTTACAGTCTTTTTAAGTGCCATATGAGACCAAATATATAAGTAGTTTCTCATTTCTCAGATCCATTGTTACAAGTATTATATGCCTGAGGAAAGAAGGCCCTTAAAATGGGATTTTGAGCTCTCCTCCCCTCCATCCATTCCCATCCTCTCTAAGAGAAGGACAACTGCAATTCGCAACGGGCATGGGATCCATCACGACGTTTCGTGTCCATTGGCAGCACCTCCCTCTATGGCGAGGGGTTCTGGGTCAGCATCCATGGCATCCAGCTGCAAAACAGTAACAAGCCAAGAAGCATGAAAATAGAATAGAAGCATTCCCAAGTAGAATCTAAATCCTGATAATTCTACTTGTTGAGTGATCCTAACTCTTCACTTGGTGGCCATATCAGATGGACAGTTTAAAGGAAAAGGTCAATGGTCCAGAGCCGATGAGAAGCAGATAGTTAAGACCAACCAGATACATGTGAATGTCAGGCTATTATCCATTGATAAGTGGCTGATGATTTCAACATTCTATTATGCCGCATATATAATAGATGAAGCCCAGGAACACTAAAAATACAATGTACAACCATCAAGATTGCTGATGATTTCAGGCTAATCCATTGATAAATGGCCGATGATTTCAACATTCCAGATTGCCACATATATGCCGCATCTATAATGGATGAAGCACAAGAACACTAAAAATACAATGGACAACCATCAAGAGAGAGGGAGGGAGGGAGGGAGAGAGAGAGACCCCACGAGAGATCTCTTTACCTCATCATTCAGGTTGGCCAGAGGAATTGGGGATGTACCCGATCCGCCCTTCCCAAGGTCTCTCAGTATTCCCTGCATAGCTCTCGGTCTCAGAAGATGCACAAAGGAAACCATTTTTTTTTTCTTTTTTCTAAGAAGTGGAAACTGTGAAAAAGGATGACAAGGCATCATCCAACATAGACAGGAACAAAAGCTCCCCTTGAAGGAACAACGGAAAGCGATTGCTGTCATGTTTTGCAAGATCACATTCGCAGAAAATTAAGAAAATACCAAAAGAAGCTTCCAAGAATACTAACCTTGTTTGCCCACTTAAGCCCACAGGCATTGCAAAGGGTCCTCGGACCATCAGGCCCACGGCGCATCATTGGAGTAGACTTGTTACTAATGCCGCAGTGATGACATCTGAACAAAACCATATATCAAATGAAAACATTAACAACCATTCAACAGTGACAGTAATGCTGCATGCATTTTAAATTAAAGCATCCAAGCAAAAGTCAGATTGCAAATGACAAGGCAACATGAGAGAACCCAAGAGCTAACAAAATGATCATGTGCAACTTGTAATTGCAAAAGAGATAAGGTCTGATGTTATTATAGATTTAAGTATAGAGAAAATATAAATACGATCTCTTTATCTTGATAAATAATCCAGATTCACAATTGAAGTCCTGAGAATTGCAAACGTATTACTTTGGTATGGAGCATGGATTCAGTAGTGCATGTGGGCCCATGATGCGGTCAACCAGATAATGGACATGATGGGGGACCCACTATGGATGGGGACCACACCAAAGATCTCCTGGATCTGAAGATGCTGAAATTAAGATATTTGGCCCATTCCCCATTAAAGGTGGAATGTTGCTGTATTTCTTTATTCACTGTCTATATGTTGTTTGCCAAATATATCAACAGGTTAATATCTTGCAATAAATCAGGCTTTTGCATATCCGTCTATATCCAAGAAGGGACCCACAATATCAACAAATAGGATCACTGAATCATGGGTCCCACATGTTTGGAATACCATGCCTAGGAGAGAACTAGCTGGTCAGGGCAAGAAAATGGCCAAAGGCCATCTGCAGAGGAAAAAATTGAGGTTTACGACAGTCATTTGTATTTACAGAATGAGAAAAGCACCAGAACAACAAAATACAGTGAGCAGTCAACTCCAAATGAACTGAAAATAATAGTGATGGCTAAAGAACCAGTCCAATGCATTCATGACCAGAATAAGAAAAGGGTTGCAGCTGCACCATCTCACCCAGACACGGTAGACTCTGCCACGATACTTCCACACAACTGTACAGTTAGAGATGACCCAGAAAACATGTTTTTACAAAATAGTTGAGCATTATTTTAGAAAACGTATATATTTCAAAAAAATAATAATTATAAAATTTGAAAGATCAAAAAAAATTATTTTAGAAAAAGGTATGAGATAAAAATATATATATTCTAGATAACTGACAATACATCTAGGACCACATAACTAGTGTCATTGAAAGGGGGCTTGATTGATACCCTGGAAGAGTATGATGCTTGATACACAGGCACTCAGAAATTGAACACGATACATTAACACAAATTAAACTGGCTTAGTTGAGGAACCCACTGTCACCAAGTCACAGTCCCAAAATTGAGATTGGTCAAACAATCCTAACCTCTGATCCGAGGACACTAGTTGAAATTGGACCATAGGATATTTTTTCATTTCAATCAAATAACTCAGCACAAAACCAATAGAGGATCAAACAAGCAGAACTTTTCTGTTCATTATACATCTAAACTGGGCCATAATTTGGACAGTTCAATGACCTGTATGCCATGTACACAATTTCTAAGTAATCTAGGTGCCTGCGTACCCTCCATTGCACACTGCCAGTATCAAAGTTTTTAGTCTTTAGAAAAACAAAGGGGCAAAAGTCAAAAAAAAAAAAGGATCCCCAAATACCCAGCCCTGTTTAGACGCAAAACAGGGCATTTGTTTCTTGAAAGAAAATTTTGAAGTCTTGCATTGTTGTTAAATATTTAGTACAAATGGAAGACATGATCTGGCAGAAAACTGAAATGGCAGCAGAATAATATTACTTATCCAATCTTTCTATTAAGAGGGAGGCTCAAAATACTCTAGAACACAAAATCTAACACATCATGCGTAAGCATTCATCTTAGACCATAAAACAATGTAACAAACCAAACTAAAAGAAAATTGCTGCCGAGACATAGCATAAGACAAATCCAGTTGAAGCAATTTAAATTACTAACATAGTGGTCTACCGAAAGATCAATCAAGAGCATATTTCAAGCTCCTTTAACCCAACCTAGTCAATTGATCAACCTCACAAGTTGAAAATTCAGTGGGGAAACCTATATTTGCACTAATAAAGCAACACAATGTAAAAAGTGGTACAGGCTAATAAAAGCACATGGAAAACATGAGTTAGGAGCTTACTCAGTCGCTCTTGGGGGGGATGCCTTTCTCGATAAAATCCAATTCTCATACTCTTCAGGTGTCTTTGACGAGGTGAACTGACCCTTGTATCGTTTCATCCTACAAAAGCCAAGGTTGATGAGTAATTTTGAGCAAAACATTTAGAAGTGAAAGAGAAAATAAAGTTATTAGAAACAAAATATGGAAAATAGAATGAATAGGAAAATCGAAGGTAACAGTAAGCCAACGCACCTCATTGCAACCTGTTTGCGGACATTGTAGCGGACTTTCCTTTCATAATTTCGCTCTTTTCGCTTCTCACGGAACCTCATCAATGAAGCAACTCTCTCGGGCATATTCCCTTGAGCGTCAATTAGCACCTGGTTGAACGATTGGTAAGAATGGATATTGATGACACTAAAACAACTAATTGAGACCAGTAACTTAATTGATAAGAAAGCACAAGAAGTCAGAGATGATACCCTATTATTATGATGTGGTATGGAAGCCACAGAAGAAGCTACTTCACGCCCACCCAATAATAAGAGCACTGCTTGAACCTGTGGAATATATTCAAAACAGGATGACATTCATCTTCTTGAATGACTCTATGGCAGCAAAGTGCAAAAAAAGATCCAACGAGAATGAATCCAAAAAACCATTTCAAATCTATTTGACAAGAAAAGAAACGAGAAGAGTAATGAAAGTGAAAACAACAAAGCAATAGATCTGATTTTTAGTTAGTGATGCTTATCCATTTCATTAATAGATATTCTTGCCAAATATCTCCAACTTTTTCCTAATAAAAAATTGTCATCGTTTAACGGAGAAATGGAAAAAAAAACAAAACAAAGAACATATCTACACATGACAGCCCACAAACAGACCAATGGCATATTACAACACCCAGAGTTGAGCAAATAATAGAAACAAAGTTCGCATTAAAAAGGGAACCTTTCAAAATGCAAATGGAATAAAAGCTCATAGTCACAGACACAACAGATACGTTGCACGCTACCACAAAACCCATAAATCAACATTTTTTTTTCTTCAATAAAAGAAATATTAGTTGCTAGAGAAAATTTACAGCTACCATTCTATCCAAAGGGCAGATATTGCCAAATTCAGCTAGATGATCTTCTCATCCTTCTAAGCTAAAAGTCCATCAGCTAACTCATTGCCTTCATATAATACACGACTAAACTCAATTTTACAATCATTCTATACCCTTTCCGCATTAATTATACAAAGCCTTGCATGAGGAAAAGATTTAGCAGTTTAGGATCTCCTAATCTTTTAAACCTCTCCTTGGTGGACTCCACAGGCTTCAAAATTCAATCGAACTATTCCCAAGAGCTTCTGGTACATTTCCTCTTTCACATACTTGGAGGGAGGATTATTGCAACCATTTAAATGCAGATTTCCAGAACCCTAAGTCTTGGCCCTTAGCATCATCCTCTGTGGTCAAGAGAAAGGAATCCAGCCCATAATCATTGTGCAATGGCCTAAGTAATTGCTATATGATGCATATTTAAAAATCATGGCATCATGTGCTTTCTTTGAAGGGTTAAACAAAGAATTATATTAAGAAGCATCTCAAAAGAATCCTATGATATTCATGACATTTCATGACCAATGAGTCTAATTTGGTGCACAGTGTCATGAAATTTGGTGCAACCAAACTGACCCTTAAGAAAGGTTAAAATTAGATAAATTTATAATCAACAATGATTGGAACTGGAACGAAACCCTCACTAATCCATCAACCACCTTAGTTCTTCCCTTCAAGAGACAGTGAGCTCCTCTCATTTCCCTAATTCCCCCTTCCCCTTTGGACAAACATCAACCGGGGATGAAGCCCGTTTAATCGAATTGGATAATTGTGTAGTGCAAATAGCTGAATAAGTTCATTGTGGCCCACCAGACGCTCACCTCTGCCTCATTGGAGTCACTTTGCTCAGTCATTCTCAAAGAATGACGAGTTGGATAAGCTGGCTCTTTAATCAGGACTTCTGAATGGGCCTGATCTTCAATCAGATATGATTGGATGATCCTCGGTTCTCGTGTTTTTAGACAGTGCCAATCCGCAGTTTTTTTTAAAATAGGTATTACATTGCTCATCTTCAACCATTTAGGACTAAAAGAAGTCCCATTTAATGTGAAGAATGAAATGGAATAGGGACAGATTGGAATGGCTTTTAGGTTCAGAAAAGGAGTAGAAAATCAGTTTCTTAGATGACCGGTTCAAAGTTAAGAAAAAGTTACGGCACAGTTCATTGGATGTTTATGGATTTACAAAGGGATAAGGAGGGCACTGAAATAGGTTCTTTTGCAGTAATTAAGGCTGGTTTATGGGGCCTAAAAAAGGTCAGAAATAAGGACTGCTGCAGGTCTATTTGGGTGGTCTGAAGGCATTAGGCCTCAAGATTAGGCTAATGCTGGCTGGGTGTAGGAGCAGGTTTTATAGTGCATGAGAGACTGATGGGTTATGTAGACTGGTATTATGGTAGACTGGGGTCATTGATTGGCAGAAAAGTTGGAATTGTTTTGGGTTATTTAGGACTGCCCACTGGTAGAGAAGCGGATGATTAGGCTATAAGAGGCTATGGCTAAAGAAATTGAGCTGGTACATAGCTGGGTGACACTCACATCAACTTGC
The DNA here is from genome assembly GCF_029962835.1 of Magnolia sinica. Taxonomy (NCBI): domain Eukaryota; kingdom Viridiplantae; phylum Streptophyta; class Magnoliopsida; order Magnoliales; family Magnoliaceae; genus Magnolia; species Magnolia sinica. Next base: position 85,435,577 of record NC_080582.1, read on the forward strand.
AGACAAGACCACCATGAGCAAAATAGGAAAACAGCAAAAAGAGAAAATGACACTGCGAAGGGAAAAACTCAGATACAGAACCCCAGGGTCAAAGAACAACTGAGCTGCCCAATGATCACCATTCTTCTCCAGCCTCGCAAGAAAGAAATCAACTTTCGGTGTGCCCCAAAATTCCTCTATCATCATATCCCAAATCCATGATCGAAGCTGCAAATTTTCTTTAAATCATTTGAAGAGGCTTTGCTGTTGAAAATCTTCCCATTTCTTTCTTTCCAAACTGCCCACATTATAGCATGTGGATATGGAAAACAAACACGGACTACGCAAAAAAAAAAAAAAAAAGGAAAATTGCAAACTCCAGTCTGTGGATTCAAAACCTACACCATAACAATCACTAAAAATCATGTAATTTAACTAGCATTTTCAGGGAAAAGGATTTGAACATATGGTTCAAACCGTTCCCCGTAAGATTCAATTTGAAGCATAAGGTCCAAATCCTTTTCCCATACAAGAGATTTAAAACATGGCATGAAGGGCTAATTCTACACGCAGGTCTGGCAATCCTACTTATAATATCTAGACAACGACACAATATTTTCCTAGTGGCTCAACTGCCCAAAATTCAGAAAATAATGTACATTCAATTACGAACAAAGAACAAGAACAAGCAGTTACAACAGAGAGAGAGAGAGAGTGATCATGGCATGCCCTAAGATAGGAACAAAATTCAACATATAGTGTGAGGCTGCAAAAAGAAACTGTTTCAAAAACCAATTAAAATGATGCAAAAAATCCATTGCAAATTCAATTCTCACCGATGACAGGCACACAAATTCCATTGCAAGATAATCATCAAATTCCATAACAAACAAGGCAAAAGAACAACCAATTGCACTAGTGAGAGTCTGAGAGATAATGATCACAGCATGCTGTTAAAACAAAAAACAAAAAAAAAGGAACGGAATTCAACATGTACTGCAACCCCACAAAACAAGACTGCTTAAACTCCCAATCAAAGAGTAACTACACGATCCACCACCAAAATCATGATTTGGGAGGACATCCAAACAAGCCCTAGGATCTTAGTCGAAAATCAAGAAAAATCTTAAATAAACCTTTCCAACCCCCAAATTTTGAGTATGTAACTACATGCACTTGCAAAGATCATCAGAAATTGAAAATTAAAAAATAAAAAAGACAGAATCCGACTATCGGTAGAAAAAAAGGAGAAGAAAAGGGTGGAAAGAAGAAGACACCTTTTCGGGGGCGACGGAGTCGAAAACGTAGACCTCGCCCTGGAACGAGAGCGTGAGCTGATTGGCGGTCTGGCTCCTGGTCACGACCCCGATGCGGTTGTTCTGCTGGAGATCCACATCCAATCTCCCGGACCCACCACCACCACCTCCGGCGGCTGGATCTTCCTGGACCACGGCAACCGGCTCCTGCACGTAATGCACCTGGATCGGCTGCGCGGCGACGACCTGGATCAGCTGCGGCTGCTGCTGATCGACATGTCCACCATGCTGGTGGTCGTCCATCTGGCCTGGAAGGCTCATCGCAGCCGCAGCGGCGAGCATGTGGACGTGATCTTGCGTCTGGTACGGACCGGAGTGATGCTGCTGGTGGCCGTGGACGGCCTGGACCTTGACATCAGGGTTAGCGTTGTTGTTGTCGGCCATCTCGTATCAGATGGTGATCGAGAGATAGATCGGACGGCTAGAAATAGATCTGAGGGTGAAAAGAGAAGAGGATGAAGCGAGGCAGCAGATCTTGGGGGTTTTTAGATCCGACGGCTGAGATCGGTGGAGAAAACGGCAGATCGGATAGATCTGGGGTTTTGATCCATGAAGGCTGAAGGATGGGGAAGGAGATGAAGATCTGGAGAGGAAAGGAAGAAAACCCTAGATTTTATTAGATCTAGGGTTTGGAGATTGAAATCTACGGTCAGGATTTGGGGAGGGGTTGTTTCGGGAGAAGCGAATGGATAGGATTCTTTTTTAGCGCTATTGCAGAGAGAGAGAAAAGAGAGAGGGCTTTTTGGGCTTTTGCTGCAAAGAAAAAGTGGTAGGAACTATATAATACGCAGCGCATGCCATCCGATAGTTTACCCAGTTTTCCGATTTTAACTATTGGGACAACAATTTTGTAATCTGAACCATTGATCTGTTTTTATCTACTATGGATTGGATATGAGAAAAATAATAATAATAAATAAACTCAAATAGACACCAATAAATCAAATTTCTTATTAACCGTCCATTTGCTGAAAACGTATAAAATTTCTAATTTTTTATATATTATATTCTTTATGCATGGTTCATTCACGTTGGTTTGCAGCATATGAACGGTCTAGGTTACCGAATCATGGACCTCACTTTTCTGAATAAGAAACCCGCGTATGCTGTGCAAATACTCGAGCCTCCGTAAAGCAGATGAAGAGGTAGAGAGGGAAGAGGAAAGATGGAAGCCCAAGAACTAAATGCCCCTGGATGGTTCGTTATTTACAAAAATACCATGCCATGTATGAAAATCGCAAATAGACCCTATTCTTCGCAAATATTGCGAAAATACCCGACGCGTTTAACACATCAACAGAGAGCCACGCGGATTCGCGCGCGGGGCGAAGAGGCGATCGGCCGGACATGTGCCGACGCAGTGGTATACGTGTAATCTGGAACGTTCATCAGCAGGAGTCTACCCTGACACGGACGCGGATTGCACGGTGACCCTGCCACCACCCACCTCCGAGGTGGCAGGACTCTGTGGGGCCCACCGTGATGTATGTGTTTTATGGACGCGGATTTCCCTGGAAAAGGCATTCCTGCGCGGGGAACGGAACCTGTGGGGCACCATGGTGTTTGTGAGAAATCCACCTGGTCCACCCGTTCTGTGAGCTCATTTTAGTTAACGTGACCAAAAATTACCCAAATCTAAGACTCAAGTGGGCCACACCAGAGGATTGAGCAACCACCGATGAAACATTGTAAAAATTTTGTATCAATCTGAGTTTTTAAGGGCCTGTTTGAGAGCGTGGATTTGGAACACAGGATTATAAACCCCTTGGATTTGCAATACTCCCATTGTGTTTGGCATCCCGGAGTGTGAATCAACTTTAATTCAAAGGTACTTATCTATGGTACATTTAATTGGGTTTGAATTTAATTACTAAATCAATTTTAATCACTAATTAGTGAGATGTATAATTTTTGACACAATGGCCATGATAAACCCGTTGAAATATATGTTTTGCCTGAAAATGATGAAATTTCAAGTCTTGGATGTGCCACAAGCACAAGATCATGTTTGAGTGACTAACCAATAATTTTTAATCATTGACAATGTTTAGACAATGCTGGACAATGTTTGCTGATTTACATAGACAATATTTGGATGGTGTTGATTTACATAGACAATGTTTGGACTGTGCTGATCATCATTAGCGGGCCATGTGACTAATAGAATGATAGTGTATAGTGACACTAGAGCTGTACATGAGCAGAGTTAGCTCGGTTTGCTCGACTTAGCTTGAAAGAGCTCGACTTAGCTCGGATCAAAACTCTGTTGGAACCGAGTTGAGCCTATTTTTGGAAGCTAAGAATATTTTGAGTCGAGTCCAAACTGGACCTACCTCGACTCGGTATTGAGCTCGACTCGACTCGGACTCGACTCGGATCAATATTTAAGTGAATCTGTAATGGTTAAAAAAAAAAAAAAAAAAAAAAAAAAACCCTCATTCGCCCTACCCTACTCGCTCAACCCAGCAACTCTAACTCATTTCTCCCTTCCTTTCGCCCAAATCGCTCAATCCTAACCCATTTCTCCCTCCCTTTCACCCAAATTGACCGTCCGTTCGCCTAATATGCTCGCCGTTCTCCACAACCCGGCGGCATTCTTTCTTCCGGCGTCTGTCCGGACGATTTCCTCTTCTAAAGTGAGTCTTCTCTTCCGTTCTCTCCATTTTTTCTGGCAAGTAGCGGAACATATCCGAAAACTCAGCTCGAACTAGGCTCGGATTGGACCGATCTACTTGTCGAGCCGAGCACAAGCTATTGTTTTAAGCTCGTAGGCCAAACCGAGACTCGAGCTGTTCGAGTCGAGCACGAGCTGGGCAAAGCTCGACTCAGCTCGACTCGTGTACACCTCTAAGTGATACACATTTACACCTGCAACTATTAAAATGATTTTACGTATAATCCAAGCTCTCACTGTGGATTACAAACCCCCTCAAAAGAGAGGATTGGAAACCCCCTAGAATTGAAACCCATAGTTACTTCATGCTGCAAACAATCAGGGGATTTGAACCCCCTCAAATCCCCTCCAATCCACAGTGCCAAATGACCCCCAATGCTCCAGTTCATTCTAGTGGGAATAACCTTATAAATTTAATATCATAAAGGTTTTAATGGTAGGAATTTCTTACCCTAGTTTTACCATACATATAATATATTAGCTTAATCCAAATATTTTGTAAGCCCAGTATGTTTTCAATTGTAAGGATTTAATCCTCGTTGTTTTCCTGTGATGTAGTCATCTTTAGTTTTATATATGTTTCAATTTTAGAATCAGGACCTAAAATGATTGGCAAAATGGATGGACTACTCATAGAAACACACAAAAGTCCTACCACCATGGAGGTTGGTGGTGGCACAAGGATACCGCATGATCCAACTTCAATTTATGTTTGGGTTGTCAAGTGGGCCTCACAAAGTCCCACCACCATTGATGTTGGTCACTGGACATGGCAAGATTTGATTTGGTATGTGTTGTTCTGCAAAACTAACAACTTTTTAAGTTGCTTTTGTGGGCTGTTCTCATACAACAGCATGTGGTTCAATCAAATCCTACTACGTTAAGTTCTACTTTAGTCAGTCGTGTCATGATCACTGCCTAATCTACAACCTTTCAAAAACTAGTTTGATCTAAGTTCAAGGGAATATATAGTGACCCAATGTAAGTAAGATTTGAATTGGCCACATGTTGTTCTTAGAAACAAGGGCACACAAAGCATGTTTGAAAGTTATTGAGTATGCAGTGCTCACCTATGATGCCAAGGCAGTCCAGTCAAATCTTGCTACAGTCCAGTACTACCACCAAGCTCTAGTTAGTATCACCATATACTCCCAACTCCTAAACATCACATGACCTACACATGTGCGATTGTGTTTCTTGGATAACACCAAACTCTACGAGGCCTGTCGTGGTGCCATTTCATTGGCTTATAAATGCCTTCCAGAGAAGAATTGAGTACAAGTACTCAATAATTTTTGAAAGCTGGTGGGCCCCTCTCCAATAAGCATTGCAGGCCAATGAAATGGTGCAATGCTGGGCTGCTTTGAGTTCAGTGTTACTCAAAACACTTAATCCAATCCAAAAAATTGAAAATATTGGACATTAGTAAAAGTTAATAAATAGTCTACATTTAATACATATTTTCCTTTAACTAGATTAATGATTAACCAGTTTGCTAGTCAAGTCATGTCTACAGTGGGCCCCATGTAATGAGAACCAAAATCTGCTGCACCCACTAGCATATTGCCACGTGCACCACCAATTGCCTCACAAATCGGATGGGGTTTGGCAGGTGACCCCAACACCATCAAACTAGTCAGTGTCAAAGCTCCATGGCGCGCCATGATATTTGTGTTTTATATAGGTTGTCCATTCATTTTGTCAGGTCATTTTAGTATATAAGTCCAAAATTCAAGATAGATCGAAAGCTGACATTTGTGTTTTCCCTTCATCGAGGCATGTGTGACCTGGTGAACAAGTTTGATGGCAAATAAACATCACTTTAAGCCCTTGGAAGGTTTAAAGGTGTGTGGACACCATTATTCCTATTGTTTTTGTGGAGTGGTCCATTAAAGTTATGGATATGCTTTAATTTTGGACTCATGTCCTAAAATGAGATAGCAAAAAAGATGAATGGCGTAGACAAAGCACATACATCATAGTGGGCCCACAGAGCTTCGAAAACAGCTAACAAGATATTGTTGGGTCGCTAGCCAAGCCCGTCCCTTACATCTCTTACCTTAGGGAGCGTTTGGCGCAAAGTATTAGATGCAATTAGGTAGGATAGAATTGCATTTAGTTCTATGCAATTTCATCCAGCATTTGGAAAGGATGGGAAAGGTTGGGATTAGATGGAATGGTATTGCATTTAGTCCCATACAAGAATTTCGTGGATTTTGAAATCCATGACACATGTCGGCTTCACATTGATGCATGCAGTTATCCATGCTTTCCATCTATATACACTATTTGTTTGTTTGTTTTTTTTTTTTTTTTAGTTTTAGTACACCCACAGGGTGTTCACACTTCAGTGTTAGCCACCCCCACTAGGGAATCGATACCAAGGTATCTTTCACTCAATCTGCCACTTGACCTATGGATATGAGTGTATCCATATACAATGTTTAAACATGACATTTTGATTATATATGTGTACAAGTGAATGAATTTGGTCTATTGATTACAATTCTATGGTCCACCAAACATTATTTTGCTCAATCCAGTGTTCTACATGGCAATAAATTTATTCCAAACATAGGATTAGATGACTACAATACTATAGTATCTCCCGACATGCAATCATTGTGCAATAATGATGTTAATTACATCTAATACAATTCGATGCCATTCAATTCCACTTAGGCCCTGTTGGGCCGTGGGATTAGAAGGGATTAGGTGAGATGGGATTCAAAAAATATAATTATTACCATGGCAGGGATTGTCCCCTGTTGCCATGGAATAAGATTAATGCCGTGCTTTGTTAGTAATACGGTGGTACATTGAATGGATATACTCACCATTATTTGAAATTATTTAGAATAATACACATATGTTATATCTAAACCGTTCATTTGTTTTGTAACCTCATTTTATGGCATGGGCCTAAAAATGAGGTAGATCCAAAACTTATGTGGCCCCAAAGAAGTTTTCAATGGTAAGTATTCAATCCCCATTGCTTTCTATGGTGGGGTCCACTTGAGCTTTAGATTTACCTGATTTTTTGGCCCATGCTTTAAAATAATCTCGAAAAATGGGTGGACGGTGTGGATATAGTCCACACATCATGGTGGGACCTACACAACTTCCTAACATTGAGTGAAATTGGCACGGACCCAATGCAATTTCATTTGATCTAATTCCAAGCTTTTCCATTCTTCCCGAACATGGAGTGGAATTGGCATGGACCAGATGAATCCCATCCCACCTAATCCATTCTAATTCCACTGCCCAAACACGCCCTTACCAAACACTCCCACAATGTGCATTGCATTTCCACTCCGGCATATCCCATTCAAGACCATGACTTCAATTCCACTTACCAAACACGCCCAGAGTGTGCATTGCATTCCCACTCCGGCACATCCCATCCAAGACCATGACTGTGCGTACATTTTGGATAATGTAGCCCGTGGAATACGTGCGGCCCATTAACTGCAACTCAGACCGATCAAATGAAAGAAAATGGATGGTCAGGAACTAGAATTCAACAAAAATAAAAATAAAAATAAAAATAAATAAATGGCTACGACCTTTGAATCAGTGATTTCTGTCCGACGATCCATCAAGGTGGGGCTTCGTTCCTTGACAGCCTTTTATCCACGTAAATCTATATACGTATTTTATATCCATGCTGTTCATCTGTTTTTTCATATCATTTTATGATATTAACCTAAAAATTAAGTAGATCCAATTATCAAGTGGACCATATCATATGAAATATCCGCGATTGGACTTTTTACCATTAAAAACTTCTTAGAGTGCACCTTAATCTTTCCTTAGTTCTTATTTTCCATCCAATCTGTTGATAAGGTCACATGAGCCTGGAGGAAGGGTTAAAACAAATATCAGCCTAATCAAAATCTTTTATAGTCCATTAATGGTTAATCACCACTGTTTCCTATGGTATGGTCCACTTGATAATTGGATCTGCTTCATTTTTGGTATATCACTCTAAAATGATCCGGAAAAGGGGATGGACGGCGTGGATACAGAATACATACATCATAGGGGGCTCAATGGTAAGGGCCGCACGGTCAGGAGTGAGCCCGGGTTTCACCTAATCCGCTACCAAAAACGTAATCTTGGTCTTGAATGTGATTGAATAGAAATAAAGATGGGGACGGTATCCCACGCGGATTTTCGGGGGTACAGGAAGTTCCTGTAGTTCGGAAGCTGTGTGGGGGCTTCAGATATTGCAGTGATAAATCCACTCCCTTCATCTATTTTGAAAGACCAAAGTAGGATAGGAATCTAAAATCAGACAGACCTAAAACTCATGCCAGCCACACCACACGAAACAGTGGGGATTGAATGACCACCATTGAAAATACAGTGGGGCTACAGAAGTTTTGTAAGAGGATGATATTCGTGCCTACAGTTTATTAGGTAATAGCCCTTTGAACGGTTTGGATGGCATGTAAGCATCATAGTTCCACTGTTTTGTTTGGTGTGGCACACGTGAGTTTTGGATGTGCGCATTTTAGAATCTTTTCTTATTGTCGTTACAAAACTGATGGACGGAGCAGATTTGTCACGGGGATCTGTGGGCCCAACGCAGCTTCCGACTACGGGAAATTGCTTGGGGCAGAGGCAATCCGTATCATAGCCGTTCAATATTCCTCAAAGGAGATAGAAGTGGTCCATGTTCGCAACAATGACTCTGGAGAGAAATTTTAGGTGAGATAGAGTTTGATACTCTAGCAGTGTTGATGGATGATACGCAGGTCCAGGCACTTATAAATTGCATACTTTGAATGTAAGTAATTCAAATTAAACCGTCCGAATTAGGGGTCCCAGTATAGATATATCATGACCTCAAATTTACGGTTACTCGATTATTTGAGTACCGGATTGGTGTGCAATAATTGGACGGCTAAAATGAAAAATATCCAATGGTTCTATGTCAAAAATTCTGTATCCCTGAATCAGAGATTAGGATTGTTCTACAAGCCTGATTTTGGGCTTTTGACTTAATAACAGTGGGTCCCACAATCTTGTCGGTTTAAGTTGTGGTAATTTATGCCGTGTATGCAGTTTCTTAATGCTTACGTATCAAGTGATATACGCATCCGGAGTATCAAATGACTGCCCGCGATGGTGGGGTCGTGACGGAAACGGATTGGCTACTCCCCCTGACACCAGCCCCGTGGCTGGTGGTCGGTGCTCCGTGGGCCCCAAAATGATGCATTTATTTCATCCATTCCGTTCATCCATTTTTAAAGATCATTTTATGAATTTATAAAAAAAATTAGAGATATATAAATCTCACGTGGACCACACCACATGAAAACAATAGTGATTGGATATCCACCATTAAAATACTTCTAAGGAATACCAGACTGTTTATTGGACATCCAATCTGTTGATTAGGTCATACAGGCCCAGATGAAGGCAAAATACAAAAATCAGCTTGATCCAAAACCTTTATGGCCCCCAAAATGTTTTTAATGGTCGACGCTCATTCAACACTGTTTCCTATAATGTGGTACAATTGAGATTGGGATATAACTAATTTCTGGTCTCAAATCGTAAAATGATCCGTAAAAATAGATGGACAGCATGGATGAAACATATACATCACGGTGGGCCCCAGAGAGCACCGACCACCAGCCATTGGCTAGTGTCAGGAGGAGTAGCCAATCCGTTTCCGCGCGGGACACGCCACAGTGAAATATAAGTATACTCGCTCGCGTAACGGCGTAAGATCTATGGTCGGGCTTCGCATCGCACGTGCCGAACTGGACACGTGCGAAAGAACAGGGCCATTCGCCAAGTGGGTCAACCTCTCCACTGCTGCAAAAGAGTCCATCCGTGAGGCAGGCCACGTGCACATTCATTGGTGGCTGCCCCACCTGATGAATGGTATGGATATTGCAACTGCCGCAGACTTCCTCTCCCTCTCACGTGCGAAGGTATTATACTTTCAATCTCTATTCCTAATTTAGAGCTGTATACGAACCTGGTTAACTTAGTTAATTAGGTTGACTCGGAATTGAGTTCCAGCCTAGTCAAGTTAATTTTTTTAGCTTGAAATTTTTTTATCCAAGTCTGAGTTGGACGGAGCTCAATTCCACTAGACTTGGAGAACTTGACCCAAACTTAACTCGGTTCCCACTAAGATTAGATTGGCTTAATCTAAATATTTTATTATATTTATATTTAAATACAATATATATTATATAAATTTAAAACCTTAAAATTTAAATTCGAACTCAGCTCTTAGGCTCGAACTCAAACTCAACTCGAAAGATTGAACTCAAGCTCGGCTTAAAGTGGCCCAAGTTGTTGGCCGAGGCGAGCTAAGCCGGCCAGTCAAGTTCGATGACTGAGCTGAGTTGATTTCAAGCTGGCGTAGCCTGCTAGCTGAGTCGAGCCAATCTGGGCCAAGCTTAACACGGTTCAACTCATGTATAACTCTAATTCCTATTAGGGGTGGGAGAGAACCTACAATTGATAATATCACCACAACGGCCTAATTAGATATTGTGGTCCATTTGAGATTTCAATTTCCTTCATTTTTGGGACATGTTTATACCCATTGTCAACAATTTCTGCGAAAGTGAATCAAAGTGAGTTACGTATGATATAGATAAATATGCGTAGTATATTCAGAGATTTGTTGAGATATATAAAAAGGATTCTATGATAGTACAACTAAAGCACATTGAGCAACATCACATCATTTATTAAGTGGTTGATTGAATAATAGTCGTATAGAAGCAGTTACAAGACAGATGACAGGAATAAAAGTAAAAAAAGTCATGCGGTGTGAAGCAATTATAACAAGCATAAGAACTAGAGAAGCATCTAAATGATCGAGGTAAAGATATAAATAGCAAAGGAATTAGATGGTCCGGGTAAAGCTATAAATAACATAGGAATTCAACGTAAAAATTTCGTCTCATACTAATCCAATCAAACTCAATATTATCTGTAAGACCCGTATCCCAACCCGTACCACTCCATAGACTCCCGCGATCCTTCCTAACGAATTCCAGCAACCCGCGACTTATGATTGACGTTTGCGTACAACCCTAAGTCGTATCCTGTAAATCTGAGTCGGCTTAATTCGAGACGTGTACCATTGCGACCGCGTCGTCGCCGCGGTTCCAACGTCGCGACTCGTGCACCGACCCAATACCCAGGCCAGGAGATGTGGGCCCGCGTTCAGTTTGAGAAAACGCCGCGCATTTGCAATTCCAAGAGGGTCTCTACCCAATGTCACATCAATCAATCAATCAAGGGTCAAATACACATCACTTCACACCCCATCCCCAAGCAACTCCAAAGTCAAAGCCACCCATCCCTTACATGTCAAAGTACACATCACCCATCACTCACCTTTTCACCCATCACCCTCTTACATCACTCACACCTCTCTCTCTCTCATTTTCTTCATTTTCAAGCAACCATGAAATTCCAACGTCCTAGCTCTCCATGAGAGGAGCCAAGTGTGGCCCACCTTCATACCACTCAATCCAACCCTTGGATCATCATCTTGACCGTTGAAACCGTCCCCTTGGAGCTCTAGATCGTGTTGGCGGAAGAAGGAAGAAGAGATTAAAGGTGGGTGGATCTTCATTGTTTGTGGGTATTTCTCTCTCTCTCTCTCTCTCTCTCTCTCTCTCTCTCTTTTCCCTTTCTTTTATGATAAGTGGCTCACCTGATGATGCATGTAATAACCTTACCGTTCATCCGGTAGGATCAACCCACCTTGCTACCCAGTTACTTGAAAGGTCTAGATCATGGGAAAGAGAATGCATTTGGTGGACCCCAAACATGGCCAGTCAAGAACCTGTTGGCATTGTCCAGACCGTCCAACAATATCTGGACGTTGCCGTGAAGCAAAGCAAAAATAAAAATAAAATAAAATCAAAATCAGCCTAGTTGAAGGCTTTGGGCTGAGCCGCTCATGTAGGCCTCACCTTGATGTATGGGTCCAATCTATGCCGTACATTTCATTCTTCAGATTATTTTAGGTGTTGACCCAAAATATGAAGCCAATACGATCATCTGGCGGGCCATATCATAGAAGATAGTGATTTTACCGTTGAAAAACTACTCAGATATTTTTTACACACCGAAACATGCTCAATATTGGGCTTGTTAGATCTGTTATAAGATGTAGAATGCAATGGGTAGAGTGGATACACCTGATGCAGGCCTCACGTGGGAAAAACCTTAGAAAATGATATTTTTTTTAAAATAAATGAATATAAGAAGCAGCTGATGCTGCTAACGTCCAGAGGACGGCAGCACCGTCCTGCCGCGCCAGGCGTGAACGGACAGGGACTGTTGGGTCCCAGCCGTGGGCCCCACCATAATGTGTGTAGGACATCCACTCGGTGCATTTGGTGGGTCCCCTTTGGAACAGTGGGGCCGCCAAAAATAAACTTTATGTGAAGATCAGGTGGCCCACGTCACAGGAAATAGTGAGATAGAACGTCTGCCATTGCAATCCTTTCTGGGTGTCCTAGAAGTTTTGGATCTATTTGAAATTTGTTTTTCCCCTTAATTCCCGTCTCTGTGACCTTATGAACGGATCGGATGGAGAATAAACGTTATGGTGGGCCCCACGTGGGATCCACCTTTTTGGTTATGGGTTGGTTGGACTACAGCAGCATATGGCTGCTGTGGGACGCAACTGTAATGGATGCGTCTTACATCCTCACCGTCCATCTGTCCTGACGGTGGGACCCCACCTTGATGTATGTATTCCTTGGCCACGCCGTCCATATGTATGGACCTCATGTGAGACATGGGATCCATCTATACCGTCCACCCATCTCCTGCTGGTGGAGCCCACATGGGGTAGGCGTTATATCCTAAACTGTCCAGGAAGGTGGACCCCATCCTGATGCATGTATTTCATGCACACCGTCCACCCATTTGAGGCCAACCCTGCACATGTCACGCGTGTAGATGGTGGGACCCACTTTGATGAATGTGTTCTATATGCACACCGTCCAGAGATCTCTGGACAGTGCTGCGACACCTACCATGATGTATTTTATATCCTGGCCATCTGTCGGCCAGTCACGTGTGTGGTCATCCATACCGTCCACATGGAACATGCACGGCTGATGATATATGTGTTGTATGATGCACACTGTCCGGCCATGATGGGTGGGCCCACCCGTTGTGTAATCCCAGGGCCCACCATGTTATACTTGTTTCATCTATACTGTCCACTTATGCGGCCCATTTTTTTTCTTGTATGCGTTGTATTCATACCGTCTCTCCAAGGGACCCTCATGACACATGTACTTTACATCCACACCATCCAGAGAACGGTGGTACCCACCTTGCACTTATGTGTGCTGTCCACACATGGGATGTGGGGCCACATGGTGTATGTATTTTGTATTCACACCGTCCAGCTTCCTGGACGGTGGGAACCACCAGGATGTACGGGTTCAATTCAAGCCACCCAAGGGCTGTGGATCCCACGTGATGTACGTATTTTATCCCCGCTATCTATCTGATTTTTTTATTATTATTATTATCTTTATGTGACCCACCGTGTTATATGAGTTCTATTCCCACCGTTGATGTATTTGTCTTACACCCAAACTGTCCCTTTTTGGATATGGGCCCAAAGTGACGTATACCCGGCCCATGTGATGAGGCGCATTGTGATATATGTTAGGCCTATTGGCGTGGTCCGTTTGATGCATATGAGACCCGCGCGTAGGGCCCACTTGTTGTGTATAAAGGCCCATTAGTGCGGCCCATTGATACGGCCCACCTTGATGTGTATGAGGCCCGTTGTTGAGGCCCACCTTGCTGGGCTTTGTGGCTCATCCGTCAGGCACACCTTGATATATTTTGTGGCCCATTCGAGAGGCCCACTTTGATATACTTGTGGCCCATCATGATGCATTTTGACCCATGAACGGGGCCCACCTGTTGCGTGTTTTGAGGCCCAGGTGCAGGGCCCACCTGTTGTGTATTCAAGGCCCATGGTTGAGGCCCAGTGCAATGTTTGTATGGCCCGTTAAGTCGTGTATGAATCCCTTGTATGGACCACTCCTTGGGAGCGATGATGGTTAAATGGCCACGTTGTTAGGTAATGATGGTTTAATGCCCACATGTGGCCTTCCCTTATGTCTTGTTCGGTCGATTTCGATTATCGTGACCGATTTACCAATTCTGATTATCGATTAATCCGATTATCGTGACCGATTTACCAATTCTGATTATCGATTGATCCGATTATCGTGACCGATTTACCGATTCTGATTATTGATTGATCCTATTGTCGTGACCGATTTACCAATTCTGATTATCGATTGATCCAATTATCGAGATCGATTTGCCGACTTTGATTATCGATTGATCCCGATTGTCGAGATCGATTTGCCGACTTTGATTATCGATTGATCCCGATTGTCGTGATCGATTTGCCGATTCTGATTATCGATCGATCCGATGGTCATGACCGATTTGCCGATTCTGATTATCGATCGATCCGATTGTCGTGACCGATTTGCCGACTTTGATTATCGATCGATCCGATGGTCATGACCGATTTGTCGACTCTGATTATCGATCGATCCTGATTGTCGTGACCGATTTACCGATTCTGATTATCAATCAATCCTATTGTCGCGACCGATTTGCTGATTCTGATTAGTGGTCGAGGCTGATTATCGTGACCGATTTACCGATTTTGATTATCGATCAATCCCGATTGTCGAGGTCGAGTATCGAAGCCGATTCCGATTGTCGAGACCTATATGATGTATATGCGAACCGTAGTTGAGGCCTACTGTGATGTATTCATAGCCCATGGGCAAGGCCCATTGTGGTGTATTCGTGGCCTATGGGCAAGGCTATTGTGATATGTATTAGGCCCATGATGTATGAGGTATTTGATGTATTCATGACCCATGTGTAGGGCCCTCATGTCATGTATTTGAGGCTCATGAGCAGGGCCCACCTGTTGTATATATATGGCCTTTGAGTAAGGCCTATGGTGTTGTATATTAGGTCCTTGTGTGAGGCCATGAGTCCACTATATGTTAGGCTCTATGTGGGCCATTCCTTGGGGGTAATGTTGGTTAAATGTCCACATTTTCGAGGTCGATTGTCGATGTCGGTTGTTGATATCGATTTATGAGTATGTGACAGCATAGCATCATGTTATCTACCCATACGCATCATCTGCATGTTTGTTATGAGGTGTGGTTGATCTTTGTATATGTCATTGAGCATGTTGTTATGAGACCCCCTGATAGGCGGAGGTTATCTCACATGAGCGCACAGTATGCGCAAGATTGATGCATAACTAGATTGTATGACTCATGCATCTTGCATTATGATTACTATACGCCCTAGCGACATCAGGGTCATAGCCTCCACAGGCATATCGTGGATGGCCAGATGGGACACCGGAAATTTATTCTACATGGGGTGCTATAGATATCCCTGGGTGAAAGTCCCTAAACCCTCTTGGTTCCAGAGGTTGCTCCAACGTCTAGACCGAGTGGATGCATGAGCGCATGAGGGCCGTATACCATTAGGCCGCGTCTCCCACTGTGTCGTGGTCGGTTGGAAGGGGGTGCGGCCTTACCTGCCTGAGAGGAGGGGGCAATGCTAGGCTGAGTCTGACCAGCTCGAGGAATGGGTCCGCTATCGACGAGTCGGGCCCGATATTGGCAAGCGGATAGTGAGGTCTCTTCCACTTATCTTATTGCGCGCGATGGGGCGGCAATCTAGTTTGGAGTGTAATAGACCCCGGTGATGATCCCAGAGAGTAACCGTACTGGTATGTGGACTTATTGAGCAGGAATTGCATATTCATTCATTCATTCCTTCACTATCCACTTGGGCTGGTGGTGCGTAACTATTTGTTATGTATACCTTCGCATGACCAGGATTTCGGTTGGGCGCGCGACTAACCTGATATTAGGAGTTTACCACATTGAGTCTGACTATCCAAATTTAGGTATGGGACTGGTTTGGATAGAAGTCCTTTGTGGTGGACCCCGTAGTCTGCGATACTACGTACCATCATCCCGACTTCACACTCCAGCATGGTCATTACATTCGCACTGTATATTACATTGCATCCGCAGTACTTAGCATTTCGGGTTACTATGTTTCTGCATTTATATGGCCTATACGGACTTAGCAGGATTTACATCTTACTTTGTACCCTCGGTATCTGATATTTGGCTCTCTTTGACTCCTCATTTATATGGCTAATCTGAATTGCGTACTCTGGTATCGTATGACTCATGGGCATACCAGTATAATTCTGCTTACTCTGATATCGTATGACTCATGGGCATACCAGTATAATTCTGCTTACTCTGATTTCGTATGATTTATGATTTTACTAGTGTTTTTGATATTGTATCATTATGGGTTTATCAGTATTTCCGCTTACTCTGATTACTCTGATATTGCTTACTTGGCACTTACCTTGTGCACACACTTTCACCACCCTCTAAGCTTTCTATAAGCTTATGCACGATAGATGCGTGCAGGTGTTATTAGGTTGCAGCAACGTTGAGCTTGGAGCGTGCAGTTGTCTTCTGGAGCTTTGATTTTGATTTATGTATTTCCCTTTCAGCATTGTACTCAAATGATTATATTAGTGGATATATGATGATGATGTTGCCTTTGTGAATTGGGTAATCTTGTGGTTATGCTTATTATGAGTTAAATGTACAAAAAAAAAAAACCTCCTTGTAGGATCCCAGGATCGGAATCTGGCGTATGGACGCTAGGAGCCGAGAATGGGGTACTACGGAGGCTGTCGGCACCGGATTCGGCGATCGGGATTCCTGTGAATCCGATTTCTGGGTTTGGGGCGTGACATTATCTTTCATTTATCCTTTCAAATTATTCGTCATATATATTTCTTAGTATAATCATTTATTTATCACTTGCGATTTATATTTAATAGTGTAATTCATAGCAGTAATCAAGTAGTTAATAATATTAGCTATAATTTGAATATACAGATCATACACTAGATTCAATTATCCATTTATAAAGGTATTTCGTAGTTAATTTGCATGACCAACTATAAGAATTCATTTCGTATTTTCTTTTATTAGTATTGAAAAATCATTTTCTATGAAAGATAAAGGTGTAACCCATTATTATAAGACGAATCTTACTTTTTAAACATCTCTTGATTCTATTTACATAATGAGTGATCGCACTTGATATCAGTTGTATATTAGGGGTCATTTGGCACTGTGGATTGGAGGGGATTTCTAATCCCCTGGTTGTTTGGCAGCATAAAGTAATTGGAGATTTCCAATCCAAGGGGTTTCCAATCCCCTCTTTGAGAGAGCTCGCAATCCACGGTGAGAGCTTGGATTACACCTAAAATCATTTCAAAAGTTGCGGGTGCAACATGTGTGTCACTATACACTGTCATTGTATTAGGCACATGGCCCACTAATGATGATCAGTACCGTCCAAACATTGTCCATGTAAATCAGCATCGTCCAAACACTGTCCAGCATCGTCCAAACATTGTTCATGTAAATCAACAATTAAAAATCGTTGTTTAGTCACTTAGACATGATCTTGTGCTAGTGGCCCATCCGAGACTTGAAATTTCAGCATTCTCGGGCAAATCATATATTTCAGCAAGCTTATCACAACCATTGTATCAAAAATTACATGTCTCACTAATTAGAGATATTAAAGTTGATTTAGGACGTGTTTGGACGGGCATTGGATATCGTCTTACGACGATATATGGGGGTTATCCCATCCCACCAGCTGTTTGGGCAATCTGTGTATGGGCGATAGTGCTGCCCTCATAAACAGTGCCTTGGATTTCGATCGAATTTGGTGAATCCCTCCCCTTGTTTTCTCCATCCCACCAAATCTCACGGGATTTCGATGGGATTGAAGGCTCTGCTTTAGATGGTGGGCGCAGGCGATTCAATCGGCTGATGGAAGAGACGAGGCACTGCAGTTTAGGCAGTGGTGCATGTCCATATAAGGTTCATGGCTGGTGAGGATAGGCAGAAGAGAAGCTTCAGTGTTTCGTCGTCCCACTCCCTCACCAGCATTGAGGTGGGTGTTCTTCGGTCGTCTTCATCACCCACGTTATATAGCCACAGTTGGACTACTTCGGCCAACGACGTTACCAGCCACGGTGTTTGCGGTCCCTGTTGCAGAAAGTGAAGTGAATCTTCTTCCCCGTCTCCAAAAGGCCACGAGTTCAGGGTCATCGATTGTAGATAGGTATCCGAACCCGTACAAAAAAATGGTGATTTCGCTAACTCTGTCAGTTTAGGGCGTGTTTGGCTGGGTGGTTTAAGAGGGGTTAGGAGGGATGGGATGATTTTGAAGGTTGCAGAGGATGTGTCAGTGGTTCTTCGTTATTGTTGATGAAGATGTTTGCAAATATCATATTTTGGATGGGATCAAACGAAGGTGAATCCGTCTGTCATTATCACCATCCCACTATATCCCTCTATCATTAGCGTCATCTCACCATTTCACATTAAAATGTAAATAGCTGGATCCCTTCTTTTTAAATAGCCGTAGAATATGTTATGCCTATGATTATTTTGCACATGGATTCGTTGTCCCTACACCAATTGGGAGATTTGGGATATAACCATGTAGGAGATTGTTGGTGCATGGACTGTGCGTATCTCCACTTTGATATTCGATTAAGGCTGTATGTACTACAATCTCTGTTCTGGGCATGAAGCATATCTCAACATCCTGCATCTCACGAATGGATAGCGTGCATCATTTTCTTTCTTAGCAAACTATTTATGAAATCCCAAATCTTAGTACATTCAACTTGCATTGTGGTTGTTTGGATCTCTTTTTCAGATTGGTCTTGTAAGGTATTGCAATAAAACTGCTTTAATGTTTGTTTGAGTGTTTCTTCATTTCATGTAATGTGTATGAGATCTTCTTGTGCTTTATATGAGGGAAAGAGAAATGCACATGATTTGATGTTTGTTGTTGTTGTTGTTGTCATAGATCTTGATGGAGTTTGGGAGTTGGGGTTTTTTTCCTCCTCTTCTTTAAGATTATTGTAATAACAATTCATGGAACATGGAACTAACAGCTATAGAGAAATCACTGTCTGCATTGTGCATGTGTGTGTGTGTGTGTGTGTTTTCCCTTTTTTTTTTTAGATAATGGGTTGTTTAGGGAGTGTTTTTTCTTGGATTGAAATGAGTTAGATCTGTTTTTGGTTGATGGGTTTTGCATTTTTTTTATTTCTTGGATCTTGAATGGATTTGGATACTTGATTGTGAGGAGAAAAATATCATTAAAATGATTAAGAACAACAGCCGAAGAAAAATCAGTTTCTACATTGTGTGTGTTTTTTTCTTTTTTTAAACTTTAAAAATAATAATAATGCGTCATTTGGGAGTGGTTTTTTCTTTGATTGAAATGGGACGGATCTGTTTTTTGTTGATGGGTTTTTGTTATTTGTTATGCGATGCGAATGAAATGACCAAGCTGGAGTGTGAAGTCGGGATGATAGTACGTAGTATCGCAGCTTATGAGGTCCACCACAAGGGACTTCTATCTAAACCAGTCCCATACCTAAATTTGGATAGTCAGACTCAATGTGGTAAACTGCTGATCTCAGGTTAGTCGCGCGCCCCAACCGAAATCTTGACCATTGCGAAGGTACACATAACAAATAATTGCACACCACCAGCCCGAGTGGATGGTGAATGAATGAATGAGTATGCAACTCCTGCTCAATAAGTCAACGTATCAGTGCTGTACATCTCTAAGATCATCATCAGAGTCTAGTACACTCTACACGCAATCGCCGCCCACTGGATGCGCAACCATACAAGTGGAAGAGACCTTACTATCCGCCTGACCAGTAATCAGCAAATATCTACCTGGCACGTCGATAGTGGACCCATTCACGAGCTGATCAAACTCAGCTTAGATATGCCCACTACCCTCGGGCGGGTAAGGCCACACTCCCTCCCAACCGACCACGACACAGTGGAAGACGCAACCTACTGGTATACGGCCCTCATGCGCTCATATATATCCACTCGATCTCGACGTTGGAGCGTCCTCTGGTACCAAGAGTGTTTAGAAATTTCCACTCAGGGCCATCTATGGTGCCCCGATGTTAGTAATAGATTTTCGGTGTCCTACCTGGCCATTCACGACATGCCTGTGGAGGCTATGACCCTGATGTCGTTAGGGCGTACCGTAACCATAACACACAATGCAAGATGCATGAGTCATACAATTCATTCATGCATCAATCCTGCACATACCGTGCACTCATGTAAGATAACCTCCACTTATCAAGGAGTCTCATAACAACCTGCCCAATGATATATGCAATGGTCAACCACATCTCATAACAAACATGCAGATGATGCGTATGGGCATGTATCATGATGTTATACTCATAATCAGTATAGACAACCGGCATTGATAATCGACATCGATAATCTGTCTATACAATTGGTCGCGACAATCGGAATCAGCCTCGATAATTAACCTCGACAATCTGAATCGGTCTCAACAATCAAAATTAGTCTCGATAATCAGAATCGTCTTTGACAATCGAAATTGACCTCAATAATCAGAATCGGCCTCGACAACCGGAATGGACCTTGACAATCGAAAAAAGCCTCCATAATCGAAATCGGACTCGATAATCGGAATTGGCCTTGATAATCGGAATCGGCCTCGACAATCGAAATCGGCATCGACAATCGGAATCAGCCTCGACAATCGGAGTCAGCCTCGACAATCGGAATCGGCCTCAATAATCGGAATCAGCCTCAATAATCAGAATTGGCCTCGACAATCGGAATCGGCCTCGACA
The DNA here is from genome assembly GCF_029962835.1 of Magnolia sinica. Lineage (NCBI taxonomy): Eukaryota > Viridiplantae > Streptophyta > Magnoliopsida > Magnoliales > Magnoliaceae > Magnolia > Magnolia sinica. Next base: position 85,456,401 of record NC_080582.1, read on the forward strand.
ATCGACCACGATGCAAAGTGAGGTCCATAGATGAGCAGCCGATGATGGACTAAGCAATATCAATAGGGCCCAATCGTTTGGGTTAACCCACTAGAAAATGATGAGAATGGGCCTAACCAGGCCTAAGGGAAGGTTACAATGTGGACATTTAACCATCACTGTCCATCAATGTGGACATTCAACCAACATTGCTCCTAAGAAGTAGCCCACACAGGGCTTAACATACAGTGGGCCCCTGGCCTCTCGTAAGGGCCTCCTACACAATATAATGGGCCTCATCGTATGAGCCAAAAATATACAACAATGAGCCATGAATAAATCAAGTTGGGCCTCATTCAAGGGCTGGAATATATGGTCTTCAAATACACAACAGGTGGGCCCTACACATGGGCCTCATTCCAGGGCCACATATACAACTCAATGGGCCGAAAATACATCACAATGGGCTACGACCCATAAGCCCCAATATACATCATAATGGGTCTCACTCAAGGGCTTAATACAATCACGATGGGCCTCACTCATGGGCCACATATACATCAGTGGGCCGCATCAGTGGGCCTTAGGTACATCCAGTGGGCCACATCGCATGGGCTGCACCAATGGGCCTCATATATATCAAGTGGGCTGCATCAATGGGCCTAAAAAAAGTGGATGAATCGTGTGCATGCAACACACACATCATGGTAGGCCACACAAATGAATGGCATAGATATACAATACATACATCAATGGTAGGCCGCACAAATGAACGACATAGATATACAATACATGCATCAATGGTAGGCCGCACAAATGAACGGCATAGATATATAATACATGCATCAATGGTAGGCCACATAAATGAACGACATAGATATACAATACATGCATCAATGGTAGGCCGCACAAATGAACGGCATAGATATACAATACATGCACCAATGGTAGGCCGCACAAATGAATGGCATAGATATACAATACATGCATCAATGGTAGGCCCCACATGGCATTGTCTAGCCCACGCAGCACCATCAGATGAACAATGTGTAGATACAACACATACATCATGTGGGCCCATGTAGCATTGCCCAGATGGATGGCGTGGATAACAATTACATCACGGCTGGCCCCACATGGGTGGATGGTGTATATAACACATATTATCAAGGCAGGCCCCACCGTTCGCTGCTATAGGACGGTGGGAATATAACAGATACATCAAGGTGGGTCCCACCATCCCATGTGCGGACGGTGGACATAATACATACATTAAGTGCATCCCACCATCCCAGCTAGACGGTGGAGATGTAATACGTACATCAAGATGGATCCCACCATCCGCTGTTACAAGACGGTGGAGATAAAATACATCAAGGTGGGGTCCACGCGTGTGGACGGTGTAGATCATCAACACATACACCATGCATGGGACCCATAAAACTTTGTTGACGTCCTCAGCAATTGAAAGGAGGTGGGGTAGACGGTCTGGATCATCAGACCCCACCCACTGACGTCAATACATCAGCTATATGCTGGTATGAGGGTTGTTGGCCCAATACCGTCCAGATGATGGATGGTTTGGATCATCTGTCATGAGATGGTGGCCACGTGGATGGGATCCACAGGTGGATGAAATACATACAATAAAGGTGGGTCCCACGTGGAGCCCACCATAACGTTATATATATAATATAGAAATACTATTATTATATTATATTATTTTATTGTTGTTTTGAAGGACCCCAGCATCCAGGCCTTGGACGGCCTGGATGTAAAGGACATACATTCAAGGTGGTGCACCATCCAGAGATGGACGGTGCTGATACAACTCATGCGTTGTGGTGGGGTCCACACGTCCCACGTGTGGACGGTGGACATACAACACATCATCAAGGTGGCTACTCAAAGCTCCTGCTCGTCCCAACAAGATGGATGGACGGTTTGGATGGAAAACATCCATCATGGAGGTCCACGTGCTGCACTCAGCATGTCACCAAGGTGGGCCCCACGTCCCCTTTCAAAACGGACGGACAGTGTGGATACACACATACATCATGTTGTGGCCCAGGATGCACGGTGTGGGTATAACATGTACCACATGATCAGATCTACAGAACTGGGACGTCAGCACAACAGCTATATAGCTGGAGTGCGGTACACCAGCCATCCGATCCCCATCGTCCAAGGTCTGGATGGTGTGGATGAAATACACACATCATGCATAGGCCATACACACACGCACACGCCAGGTGGGCCACACACCTCATCATCAACATAAAAATGAAAGAAGAGAAAGAAAGAGGGAGGAAGAAACGTGTGAAGGGGAGGGACCCCGCCACTATGGGTCCTCCCTATACAGTGCATACATCAAGATGGGTCCCACTAAATGTGGGCCCTCAAATCATAAAAATCAAGATGGTAAACACCCACCTTTGATCTCCTTTTCTTCCGCCAATGCGATCTAGAGCTCCAAGGGGTGCAATTCAATGGTCGAGATGGACTTTGGATGGTGGGGATGAGAGGTAGGAAGGTGGGCCACACCAAGCTCTCTCATGGAGGTTGGGCGTTGGATTGCTCTCATGGAGCTTAGGAGAAAAATGAGAGAGATGAGAGAGAGAGGTGATGTGAGTGTTGGAGTGATGGGGAGAGGGATAGGTGAAGTGATGAAAAGTTGACTTTTGGGGATAAGTATGATACTTGGGGATGGGTGTGCATGATGAGAGTGATGGGGTGTGTACTTGACATTTGATGGGACATATTCTCTTGGGATTTGCAACGCGTGGCGTTTTTCTCAAACTGAACGTGGGCCCACATCTTCTGGCTCGGGTATCGCTTAAGAGCGCAAGACGCGGTGTCGGAACCATGGTAATGGCGTGGTCGCAAGGATAAAAGTTTCGAGTCGAGCTGATTTTGATATATGGGACACGACTCATGATCGTGCGTAAACGCCGATAACAGATCGCGAGTCGTCAGAATTCGATCGGGAGGACCGTGGAAGCTTACAGAATGGTATGGGCTAAGATATGGGTCTCACATTGACAATCATGTTGACGTCTCAGAGGATATGTTAGGAGATTCTATAGGGACCATGCAAGGTTAATTTTTCTCGGACACACCGAGCATGCAAAATCAAATCTTTCCCAGCACTCCCACTTGCACATCTGATACTGATCATGGCTGCAGTGGGAGTGGGAGTAACACCAAGAAGCGACAGCGCCCACCTCGTCCCTGTGATGTACTTGGCGTATCTATGAGGTTTGTTGCAGAAGCTATGCGTGACTTTGGCCTAGGAAAGGAGGTCAACCGAGCTAGCAAAGTTCTGAATGTCCTCGAAGAGGTGTAGGGCTTAACCAACTCTGAGTTCATTGAAGTTGGTCAGTTGTTAAGCAGGGATGAGAAGCTCGCATCATTCTTTGTCAGCCTACGCCCTGAGTGTCGTGTGGATTGGTTAAAACAAACCCTCCGAGATAAGTTTGGTGATGGTGGTAGTAGTTTCATATGAAGGGGTTTGTCCCATGATGATACACTTTATGCTTTTGGACTTGTAATAACTAATATTTTATTTTGCTTGGTTTTGTGGATTGTGATTCTGTTTTTTTTTTTTTTTTAAATCTTTATTTTATTTTTTGGGTTGGTTTATATGTGGTAGGTTTACATATTCTAGATGACATTAAACTCGTTACAATTGATAACTATAATCGTTTCAAATGATCATATCAGGTAGACATTCATGATATTAGCCATATCTGAAAATCATAAATTGCAAATATGTCAGCTCTAATACAAGTCTTCGACATTGGAGAAGATACGTATTAATATTCCTTTCAATACAATGCAATAGTCCCACCAACGCAGGTGTAAGCTATATATTCATGTCAGTTTCGTTTCTTGATTATTAGATACAAACATTTGTATCTAATACTATCTTATTCCGCTATCTTCTTTTCATATGCGCTCTTTTAATATGCTTGAGTGTAATTTGTTTATGCAGATGAGGAAGGAGAAATATTACGTCGTACTGGTTGGTCTCGTGCAAGGATTTATCCATCTTGGGATAAGGCCAGATTGGAAGTAGAAGGGTATAGCGGCAGTAGGTTCCGGGCCTTCAAAAATTGGAGAGAAGATGCAGGTTATTAGGAGAGTTATCATTATGACACCATTGCTCAGCCAACTATAGGACCAACCAAAATTGAGGCACATGCATCCCTTTCTTGTGATGAGCTCGCCTCATGGAGGATGTCATGGTCCTCAACCCAACAGACGACCCGAACAATGGTTTCTTGAGCTACTTCAACAGATGATGCCAACGTCTCTAGGGGCGAAACGTTAGCTGCATTGCTAACGGGTATTGTAGTTTTGTTTTTTATTCTGTATATCATCATCAAACTTAAGTCACATAATTTCCCTACTAAACAATTTTCAGTATTAATTAAGCATACCATGATACTATGTTACATGGTATGCAATCCCTGCTTTACCTTCGTATTTGATATACTTATTTTAATTGATGTATTTACGATTAAAGTGAATTTAATGGTAGTAATATGCTACCATTAAATAGATGGCGAGCGACAGTGATCGGTCCAGACTGACACTGTAGAGCAAAACTGATTTTCCCAGGTTACAGGGAGACAGATGGACGCTCTGGATCTTGACATTTTCATGAGAAAATGTTTCAAAATACATGTCGCGATCATCAATTAATTCATCATAAATAGGGTGGACCAAAGTTTGTAACGGGAAGTGGGCCCCACCTGGCAACTTCCCAGGCATAATCCCCACGTGGATGTGGATTGCATCGAAATGGGCCAGACGTGGATGTAATGAAAACACAAATATCAACTTCTTCTCGTCGCTGATGTAGCAACTTCACGTTTTTAATGGTGGAGATTTAATCCCCACTCCGTGGTCCACTTGAGACTTGCACGTGCCTCATTTTTAGAATCATATCTTAAAATTATGTGGGCATAAATATGAACGGGGTGGATGGTACATCACGGTAGGCCCCACAGAGCAGTGCCCAGACAGAGTATTGTCTGGATGGTGGTAGGACTCAATCCGCATCCGCGCGTGAAGTGTTTTTATTTTTAATTTGTCGCTGACGGCCTTGAATATATAGCTATTCGGTCAGGATTCAAAAGTCATCCCACCACCTCCCAAACACGTTTGCTGTGGGATCGGATCGGATCCGCCCAATCCCATGGACTGTCCAAATGGGCGCAGACAGATCCCGTGGGCTATCCCATCCCATGGGATCAACTGACATCCACTGACACAACCCCTACAACCTTAAAACTCATCCCATCCCTCCTAATCCCTCTTAATCCGCTGGGCCAAACACGCCTTTGGGCGTTGGGATTGGAAGGGATTCGGTGGGATGGGATTCAAAAAACATAATTACCCTGTTGCCATGGGATAAGAATAATTCCATGCTTTGTTGGTAATCCGGTAGTACATTGAATGGATATACTAACCATTATTCGAAGTTATTGAGAATAACACACATGTGTTATATCTAGGTCGTTCATTTGTTTTGTAACCTCATTTTATGGCATGGGCCTAAAAATGAGGTAGATCCAAAATTTATATAGCCCCATTGAAGTTTTCAACGGTAAGTATTCAATCCCTGTTGCTTTCTACGGTGGGGTCCACCTGAGCTTTAGATTAACCTGATTTTTTGTCCCATGCTCTAAAATAATCTCAAAAAATGGGTGGACGGTGTGGATCTAACCTACACATCATAGTGGGACCTACACAACTTGCTAACATTAAGTGAAATTGGCATCGGACCCAATGCAATTCCGTCGACAGCTTTTCCATCCTCCCCAAACATGGAGTAGAATTGGCACGGGACCATATGCAATTCTATCCCACCTAATCCCTTCTAATCCCAGTGCCCAAACACGCCCTTAGGTAATTAAATTCAAATTCCTGTAAATACATTACCTTTGGATTAAAGTTGATTCACACTCCACGGGAGGATTACAAATCCAGGGGTTTCTAACCTCGGGGGCTCCGAATCCAAGGGTTACAAATCCACGCTCCCGAACAGGCTATATATTTTCTTATCTCGATGCCTGGGTCATAATTGTTTCGCTAGATTTGAGCGCAAATTCAATTACAAACAAACAACCATCAATAATACAAAGCCTTAAAATGACCTGAAAAAAAACAAATGGACGGTGTTAATATACATCATATCATCGAATGTGCTGTTACCCGAGCCTCGCCCAGTCGTACGGCATATACAGCCCGAATATCAAGGGCGTGGCTTCAGTGGAACCGTGATCCACTGAGGTGGGGACTAACTTGATGTCTTTGCCTTACATCCATGCCGTCCATCCGTTCTGTCCAGCCGTTTTGAGAGATCATCACAGGAAACAAAGGTGATTATCTATTATAAACTTTTTGTGGGCCACGAACTCAAGCTAATATCTGTGTCGTCCCTTTATCCAGGTCTTTGTGGCCTTTTCAATAGTTTGGATGGAAAATAAAATTTCCGGCCCGACATAGTTTTTAACGGTGGATATTCAATCACCACTGTTTCCTGTGGTTTGGTCCACCTAAGATTTGAATCTGCATCTTTTGTTTTTTATCACTACCTAAAATGAGCTTTTAAAACGGATGGTCGGCATGGATGTAAGGAAAATACATCAAGGCAGGCCCCACAAGCAGGGATCCACCGACTCGTGGATCCGGGGATCCACCGAAGCTATCTCATCTCATTGGATAACCAACCGCCACTCAAATAAAAGCGTGGAAATTTTACAACCGTGCATTTTGCACGGTCTTCATTGAATGGCTGTCATTTACCAATCATGGTCAGTTTTGGATCATGCGATATCTACTATGGATTTCTCTTTATGCAACGGTCCCTTGGATCATAGGTGGGTTCACGTGGGTCCCACATGGGAACTAGCACCATAATAAACTGAAAAGTAGTAGCGTACCTACCAACACGTCCGTGGAGCTTTGTCCACGCACATGCAATCAAACCTACTAATACGGCTAATATATGTATGATCCGATCTTTCCAAAAGGTGGGTCACTCTACTTAAATATCATATACCAAAAATCATGATTTTTTAACCATCAAGTGGACCACAGTGAACGAAACAAACAGATGGATAGAAAAGCATTATCTCAACCGTACAAAAATTTCCTACGTTGTGGCCCTCTATAAAGTGAAACAACCTGATTATTTAGAAAGAAGATCCAATCAGCATGTCCCACCAGACTGGAGATTAATTTCTCTATTTATTTCGGATTACACGTGCGTAGGCGTGTGGATGTACACGACTCTAAACGTGTGGGCGCTTATTAGAAAATCTAAGACCGTGTACTGACACTGAAGGACGGGATTTCACATTAATTTCTAACGTCTGCTAGCAAGGATTCCGCCCATGGTTCGCTCAATTTTTTCGCTACTTCTGATCCATTAATTGATGATCTAGACCGTTGATTTTAAATTCACCATATAGATGATCGTTTTAAAAAAATTCGATCTATCATAGGTTTCGTTCTCTATAATGAAAAATTAATGATCAACGACAGAATTTCATAAAAATACTTATAATGAATGGCGATGATCTTCTTCCCAAATTGATGATATCGTACATGATATTATAGATGAACGGTCTGGATTATATCCTGGTGAGCCAAAGGGGCCGGGCAGATGGAATGAGCCTCACAGAGGATAACCTTCTCGCAGACCACCTTAAAAAATACACTTCCAAATGAGAATCATTTTGTCTATGACTCGTGTCTTCAAACATCAAGCCCTGCATTACAGCCTGGGGTTTTGCTAGGGTACAGTGTCCCGTACCAACAATATGGTACGGTTGCTGCTTTTCTCCACCTGATTGTATTTTAATGATGATCTGAACCGTTCATGTTCTGGATCTATGCTATCAGAGTCAGAAAAAACTCGTTGAACGGGTGATTATATACGAAGATGGATATTCAATGGCTAAGATTCAAATATCACTATCATCATAGCAACTTAATTATAAGATTATAGCTTCTATGTGATGGTACTGTGAATATGAACGTTGAACGTTTCAGATCAATCAAGGATGCAATAAAAGGGTGGAAACTAGCAACCGTACCGTACTAGGGTACAGGCCACCGTACCGTAGCAAAATCCCTCTGCCGCAGACCATGAAATCAACGAGGAGGGTATTTTAGTCATTTTATGTGCTAATTGGGCCTCATGAGTTTTGGACCGTTGCAGGGTTGTCTCCGATCTCACACGCTATCGTCCTATCTTACTATCCTTCTGTGGCCAGGATGTTCGTTCGGTAAATGACAGTCTCCAAGGTTAATCTGGACCACACAAACTGCGAGGTACACTCTGGATCTTTGAATGCAGCTCATTTGAAAAGTAATAGTGAGGTGAAGATTTCAACTACATGATTTTGGCTGTTGAAGGTGGACCACTAAACAGGATCAGTCAACCGTCCATTTCATGGTCCTCAATTGGACAGCTAGGATCTTCAGATCAGTGTAGATTTTGCGACCTAAACATTCTACGGATTCGATCGGTTGAGCAGTTGGGGCCCTAATATTTATATGGGCAGGGTCTTCAGTGTCATGTTTGGACACGAGAAAAGGTGTGTCACTACCAAAAATCCATGGCACACTGTCACTGCAAAAGAGCCATTCGATGAAGAAAAGATGGTTTTTCAACCGCACGCACAACAAAATATATATATATATATATATATATATATATATATATATATAGAGAGAGAGAGAGAGAGAGAGAGAGAGAGAGAGAGAGAGAGAGAGAGAGAGAGAGAGGTTCTATGCGGTCCAGCTCATGGGAACTTGCCATGAGGTTGAGAGCTGTGTGGGCCCCACCGTGATGTTTAATACCATGCATTTGATGGTCCCCTTTAAATTATGGGATATTCCAAAAAATGATTGTTTATGGAACTTAGGTGGGCAGGAAAAGGTTCTATGCGGTCCAACTCATGGAAACTTGTCATGAGTTTGAGAGCTGTGTGGGCCCCATCGTGATATTTAATACCATGCATTTGATGGTCCCTTTTAAATTATGGGATATTTCAAAAAATGATTGTTTATGGAACTTAGGTTGGCCATATCATCTAAAATCATATAAAGACATGCCTAAAACATATAAAAGCACTTAGTGGACCCACCTGAAATTTGGATGCATCTGAAACTTGGTTTAACCCCTCATCCAGGTCGGACACACATAATGGATAGGCGGGATTTGTGAACCACATCTTGGTGGGTCCAACAAATGATTATGAATGTTTTAATGGAAGGTTACTCTTCTCAACTTTTGTATGTGGTGTGACCCACACAAGTCCCAGAATGACTTGATTTTTAAGCCATAGACCTACATGGAATGGTGCATCTAACTGATGGGGTAGATGTTCGACACGCATCATGGTGTGGTCCACACAGTTCAACCTCATGGGAAGTTCTCATGAGCTCAACTGAACCTTTTCATATATGCCATGGTTAATTTATATATATAAAACACAGCATGGATTTTTATAGTTTGTTTTCAGTACATTCATGAATTTACACTAATCTATTAAGCTTAACGGTTATAAAAACAAAGCAATTCTTAATATCATAACTTCAGGGTTTATATAAAATTTTACATGAAATTATAAAATTATCTTTTAAACTAGTGAAAATATCAGTTGGATGACCAATACACCCTTAGTATCGAGCTCCACGGATCCTAATAATGTTATCCTATAAATCTTTCATCATTGAATCAATAAAAGGCAAAGAAACCTCTAATTTTGTATCCGAAAATATGTGGATGCCTAACATCTATCATTACACTAGATGAACCCAATATTATATAAGGACATTCTCACAACATGTAGTACGTGGGTGGAAGAAGTAAAACGTATCTTTTAAGCCAGTGTCGCGATAAATAGAACCCTTACAACAAAGTTTGCCTTGGGTTCATTTTTTCATGTATGAAATAGAATTGAAATTTCATGACACTAATTTTATTTGCAAGATTATTAAGTTAGCTTTATAATAAATTGAAGATCATGTAGTTGGACACCGATTAAGAAAGTTATGATTATTGATACGTAGAGAGTGTATAAAATGTAGTAGATGAGTACAACCGTCACCTAATAGTTTATCTTATTTATTAGTAAAAGAAAACGTGGTAGGTATCTAGGCGAGGTACCCAAGTGTTATATATATATATATATAGCCATGCTCACCTGCACATCTATGCACATGCACACCTTTTCACACGTGTTATGGACATCTAATCTGATCGGTCCATGTGATGCGGAATCCCATGAAACCACTAGGGAATAATTTTCACCATGATCTAAAATTCCGGTGAGCCATAGCAAAGAGAAATACAAATAAAGGGAGCAAACTGTTTTCAATTTTCATGGCCCACCAAAGTTTTGGATTGAAGTAAAGTTTGGGCCTAAAGGGTTTCATGAGGTGTTGCTTCACGTGAACCGTTCAGATTTTGGAGTCACATCATATGATGAGTTCTCACACAAGTTAACACGAGTTTCCTGAGAATTGGTGCCCAGCTGAGCATTCAGCGATATATATGTACTAGTTGTACATCAATTCTCCCGGTTTCTCGTGAAAACTTTTTGAAAACTTATTTATAGAGATATTAGCCCAAAATCCGAACCATCCGCCTAATGCAACACCTCATTAAACCCATATGTTCAAACTTTTACTCTGATTCAAAACTTTGGTGGGTCATGACGAAAGAGAGAGGCAAATCAAGGGAGAAATTTATTTCATTTTCTATGGCCTATCAGAGTTCTGGATCAGGATAAAAGTTAGGCCCTGAGAGTTTTATAGGATGTTGTATAATGTTGACGGTTCAGATTTTGGGCTAATAAATTCGGAAATAAGTTATCAAAAAGCTCTCACAAGAACTCATGAGAACTAATGCACAGCCAATCATTCCTCACTCTCTATGTATTAATTACACACTCTCACACCCATACACATACCACATGGGTTCTTGAACCCATGACCTTAGCATGGAAACACATTGTCTACCACTGAGGCATGATGGGAACTCAGAAGATAGCTTGATTTTAATCCAGTTGCGAATCTGGCCAAAATATCTTCTCCAACATTTTCTTCCCTGAAGATGTGGCACGGTTCTTATTGCTTAAGCTATTGGATCTTGATTTAACCTGGTCATGCACAGATAGCTGACTTATTTGGCTAGAAAAACTCCCAACCAAAGGCGGCACATTTTGTAATGAGGATTGATGTTGATTACTGAGGATTGATGTTGATTGAAACCTTTGGGACAAACTGGCCAAAATGGTCTCGAATAAGTACACGGATTACATGGTGACGCCAATGTTGTGCTTAGTGGTGTTGTGACATGGCGAGATTTGATTGGATATTTTTCAGTATTAGATGTGGGTGCAGTTGAGTAAGTGCTCAACCTAACTCAGAAACATGTTTTGTGTGGCTCTATCTTTAATAACGGCATGTGGCCTGGTTAAATCCAACCAGGTCACAACCCCACTGAGCTACATGGCGCCTTTATAACAAACTTCAATGACTAATAGGAACCTTCCACATCCAACTAGTAGAGAGACTCAAGAGACTAGAATGATAGGATGTTGAGTGAGAATACAATTGCATGTTTGCAAGTTGGAAAGATAGTAAGGGCGTGTTTGATTTCCAATTTATACCGTTAATAACATATATTGTTACTTACATTTGCATTTACCCTATCAAGCTATATCTTGATTTGAAGAGACTTTGAGAGCAAACTTGCTTGGAAGTTAGGGACGAACCGAGAAAAGAAGATTTTCATCTACTAATGATCCGTAGGGTCCACCATCATGTATACACTTGATCAACACCGTCCATCTGTTTGTCCTGCTCATTTTAATGCAGGAGCCAAAAATAGGCAGATCCGAAGCTCAAGCGGACTGCATCACAGGAATGATGGGGAATTGAACACTTACAGTTCAATTCTTCTTTTGGGCCGCAGAAGTTTTGGATCAAGCTGAATATTTTTTTTCCCCTTCATATATATCTTGTGAAGTAATGGACAGGTTTGATGATAGGTACAAATATATGTGGGGCCCTAGGCTCATTTTAACTCTCAGTGGTAGGCATTCAATTCTCCATTTTTCATGTGGTGTGGTCTCCTTGAGCTTTGTATCTTCTTCAATTTTCAATGATTTCTTAAGATGAACACGCAGAATAGATGGATGGTATGGATTAGACATATACATAATGGTGAGCCCCACATATTTTACAAGTACAATTCTATCCCATTTCCCTGCATTTATGCACAGTTTTTTAGGTCCTTGGTGTAAATCCTTCTCCTCAAATCACAAGTAAAGAGTAATGATTACTAATTTACAATCCATTTACTAGTAAATTGAAAATCAAATAGATTCCAAAATTGAGTTACAAAAAGATAGCAAGATATATATATATATATATATATATATATATATATATATATATATATATATATATATATATAAAGGTACTATGCGCTCGACTTCACAATAAGCTCCCGTGAGGTCAAGCTATGTGGGCCCCCCCATGATGTGTCGACCATCCATCAACATTGTGCATTTGATGGGTCCCCTCTAAATTATGAGATATCCCAAAAATAAGCCGTATATGGAACTCAGGTGGGCCATACCATCTAAAATCATGTGAAGACATCGTTAAAATATATAAAAGCACTTGGTGGGGCCCATCTAAGTTTTGAATGCTACTGAAACTTGGTCTGAACCTTCATCCAAGTGGGACACGCATAATGGATGGGTTGGATTTGCAAACCACCTCTCAGTGGGCCCAAAAAATGATTATGAATGTTTTAATGGTGCACGGCCCCTCCTCACTTTTGTATGTGGTGTGGCCCACACAAGTCACGGATTGACTTGATTTTTGAGACCTAGGCCCACGATGGAATGGTGCATCTAACTGATGGGGTAGATGTTCGAAACACATCACGGTGGGGCCCACGCAGCTCGACCTCATGGGACGAACTCGTGAGGCCGAGCGCATAGAACCTTTTCCTATATATATAGGAAAAGGTTCTATGCCGTCGAGCTCATGAGAACTTCCCATGAGGTCGAGTTGTGTGGGCCCACCGTGATGCGTGTCAAACATCTACCCCTCATTCAGATGCATCATTCCATGGTGGGCCTAAGACTGAAAAATCAAGTCAATCCGTAAATTGCATGGGCCACACCATATACAAAAGTTGAGAGAGGTTAGCCTCCATTAAAACATTCATAATCATTTGTTGGGCCCACCGAGATGGTTCACAAATCTAACCCATCCATTATGTGTGTCCCACTTGGATGAGCGGTCAGACCAAGTTTCAGATGCATCCAAATTTCAGGTGAGCCCCACCAAGTGCCTTTATATGTTTTAGGCATGTCTTCACATCACATGAGCTCGACCGCATACAACCTTTTTCATATATATATATTAAAAATAACAACAATAAAATTTACACACCTACAATCACACACCCACCCACACCATATGGGCGCTGATCCCATGATCCCAGTATTGAAACAGAGCCTCTCTACCACTAAGTGTTGAGGTTGGATCAAACAAAAAAAATGACGACAAGATTTAGTTACAGAAATTCTTGCATGTCCCATATAATACATTTAATAACCTCTTGGATTATGCAAGAAAAATGAAGAAAATTTTAGTTATTCCTATCTTTTCATATGTCCACAAGTAGGTAAATAGGAACTTTCTTGAGTGTTGGCTGGTCAAATTTGCAGCCCAAAACACTGAGTCCAGGTGTCCTGTATAGATAACGCAAAAGATTATTTAATAAAGAGAAGGTTTTAGTCCAACCAGTTGGACCAAAAGTAATAGTCCACCTAGCAGATAACTTCCAACCTATTAAGCAAAATGTAGAATCCAATCTTTCCAATAGGTTGGGCCTACCATGAGGATCACCTACTGCAAAAATCATCCCCATCTACTCATCAGGTGAATCACACCTAGAAAACAATGTCTAGCCATTAATAAATAGCAAAACAGAAGGGTCAGCCTCTCAATTAGCGGATTTGGCTAATTTTTACATAAGAAAATCCTCATGATGGGGCGAACCTATTAGATAGATTGGATGTTAGAAGCACATGAAAGGTTGGAAGTTATCGATTGGGTGTACTGCGACTTATGGTCCAACCGGTTAGACTTGAAACCTTGTCTTGAAATTATTGATAAGCAAGAATTCTTGATTAAGATGGCAAAGGTTACGAGAGAAGTCAATGGTAAGTCAATGGTATGTTTTTCTTTAATAAGAAGGCGTCTTGTCTAGGGAGCTGTATGGTGAAAAGTTAGAAGCCAAAGGACTTAACCTTTTGCAAGATGGAATATCTACTCCACTGGTTTCATATGTTTAAATGGGCAGATTGGGAAACTATGGGTGTTTTGTATTTTTTATTTTTATTTTTTAAATTAAAATTTTTTTTACACACACATACCCCCACACACTCATGCTGTAGTGAGATTTCACCACCTATGGATACTCAAAACCCTTGACCGGGTGTTGAAGCTCCAGAGAGGGTCTACCACCATAGCAAGAGTAAGGATCCAGAAACCATGGGTGGTTGTTACATAAGTACTATGCTTTACGGGAAATTTTCATACAAACGTGGGATCTGATGGAAGCTGGCCCTTTCATATGCAATGGATTGCATTAGGTGGTGTTGACATCATTATTATGTAATAATTACATGTTTAGAAATACCAAGATATTTTGACACAAGGAAGAGAGTAATGAGATAATGAGGAAGATCACCCTCTACGGCGAGTATGCAAACCTTGAATCTAGAAAGTATAATGACCCGTGAATCAATAAGAAATAAACGAAATTTTAAGGTAATTCTATTGATGTATCTAAAATATAATTACAATGCTTTAAATCACAAGCTATTTTCACTTGATGAACTAAAAAAATAAATAAAACTATTAGCATGATTCAAATTTTATGTTGCCTTACTAATGTTTCAACAGTAAATGTTCAATCCCTACCATTTTCTATCGTTCGGCCAACTTTAGATTTGGATTTGTCTCATTTTTCAGCTCACACCCTCAAAGAGCTAGCAGAGCAAATGGACATGGTATATTTATCAGTGGAACTCATTATTTCTAGGTTACGACTTAAAATCAAATTGGTTGAACAATTCCAATGGATAATTTTCATTTTTAGTTGTCCAATAAATGTTCAACAATTTGATATTTAGATAATCAAATAAGAGTAGGATTTGGCTCATGATAGATCAAAATTGGTACACATAGACAGCTTAGTTTGAATTACTTATATGCCATGTGTTTATACTTGTTTTGACACACTTACATAGGTTAATGAGATATTGCCACGTGTTAGTATCATGTCCTAAGTGATGGGCGAATTCCTCATCGTGTCCTCCGTTATTACTTACATGCAATTTGGCACGACCAAATCAAATGGGTCTAAGAGACGCCATATAACAACCGTGCCATATGTGGTGTGGATTAAGTTCAATAAGAGGAGTAAGAAACGTGCACATGAAAGATAGCATTAAATGCTAGATTTCTATAAAAAAAAATACTTTATGAAAAAAGTAAAGAGTCTTATTAAAACAAATTTCTTTTTCAACATTAAATATCATAATTCTACCAAAAGGAGATATTTATCTAGCATCAAATGCTAGAGCCTTACTAAAAGTAACTCTCTATTAATGTCAAAGCCAAGTCGTAATGATTATAAGAATTTTCTAATGTAGGAGTCCAGAGACATTTGGACTTCGGCGAACACACGTGAGGTATATCTTTCTAGTATGTGTGGCCGTATGTAATAAGCTGCAATTACGTGGAAGAATCAAGAAGATGTGCACAACCGAATATTTAGATCATTCACGATGCTAAAGACTACATAATGTTACCGCCTCCCAAAAGCTTATAAAAATAACTATCGATGAAGAGCTCAATACCTCATGCCATTACAACTAAACACAATTTTATTTTTCTGTCCACTATGGACATTTATCATTTTATTTTACTTTAGTTTATGTTTAACCTCCTATCGTTGCCTATGGTATGGGGACTTGATTATT
Organism: Magnolia sinica; assembly: GCF_029962835.1. Classification (NCBI taxonomy): domain Eukaryota; kingdom Viridiplantae; phylum Streptophyta; class Magnoliopsida; order Magnoliales; family Magnoliaceae; genus Magnolia; species Magnolia sinica. The sequence continues at coordinate 85,472,483 of NC_080582.1, forward strand.
AGTTCTTAGTTTATCTCTTCACCCACCTTTTACGACATCCTATTAGCTCATAAGAAAAATGGCTCAATTTTAAATGGAAGACTGTGGGGCTTTCCCACTACATAGTAGGTGATTCCGCCGACTATCTCGATATGAAGTCTGACCCATACTAGATGACGAATGGATAGTTTAATCATGACTGTCTCGCCACGTGCTTGCTTCTAAGACCACGAATATGCTGTCACCTCATCGGCTATCTCGCCATGGAGCTTGATTTTGATTTCGCAATGAACAAATTGTTGAAAATCCTCCTTCTATCAGGCGTTAACATCCTATTCCGATTGAGTAACGAACAAACATTTATGCCACACATCATGATTGTCCCACTACAAAGTTCAATTCCGATTGGACAACGAACGAATTGTTGTCTCTGAGCCGATCATGAGTATCATTATTGTAAAACTCATTAATAAAAAAAAACTTTTGACTTATATTTCATTTAGGGCGTGTTTGGATGGGCCCATCCCATGAGATTAGATTGTATTAGGATGGATGGCAAGTAATGATGGCTGCATCAGTGGATTGCTGGCAATCCCATGGGATTGCTATACCCAGGGAATCTACCACCGAGTAGGTTTGGCTTGCCTGACCAATCCTGGCCAATCCCTTCCAATCCGTCCACCCAAACATGTCCCAGGCAAAATAGATGAGTTTAGGAGGGATTGGGTGGATTTCAAGGTAATGATGGTGATGTCAGTGGATTGCTCCAATCCAGGCAGAAGTTCAACGTGGGTGTTTAGCACGCTCGGCCAATCTCAAGATTGCTCTTTCCAATCCCTTCCAATACAATCTAATCCCATCCAGTCTGCCTGGCCAAAGAGGCCCTTACCTATTTTTATTACTTTTACTATTAAATTATGATAACTGATTGCACTCAAAGAAAAAATCCTTAAAATCTTAGACTTACGTATATTGTCAAAACACATTTAAAGTGAATAACTAAATTTTCTTTCACAAATTAAAGCATAAAATTGATAGTTGAAAAGACCTTTGAATCATCTCTAACATACCATTTGAATGTTTGAACGCAGGACCAACAATTCAATCAGCCCTTACTCAAGCTAATCTCTAGCACGCATGGTCATATTACTCACACACGTATGTATATAGTTCAGGCACTTCCTCACACGTGTAGTCTACTGTTTGATTGATCTGACAGCAACAACACCACGTACGCAATTTCTCAGTCATTTCTAACTGCCTGCGTATTATCCGTTGCCCTCTTCCAGAGTAGAAGTATTTTTCTCTAACGAGAACGACGCTCCGTCCAAGATTCCCAACCGTCCATACCAATTTGGAAACAGTCCTGATTTTCGGGCTCGGTCTCCAAGGTGGGGCCCGCTCGATGATCATTGGGATGTTCCACACAGTAGGCAGGTTGGCACGTGTAGAGGTTCGTGCGGGGTTAGCAGGGTTGACTGGGTTCGACTAGCCGTTGGGATTGCCAGCTGTAGCATTCATGTGATGGCTCTGGTCCCTGATTGTAGAAGTAATTCCGTACGTCTGCCCCCAACCTACGGTCTGTTGCTTTCAGTACGCCAACTGCTCAAGAGCAATGCTATTCGCAGCCTCGCATCTCACGCGCCAGATGCGTACCGACGTGGTATAGGTGCAAGAGATCCAGACGGTTCATCAGGAGGGCCCCATGAATATTGAGCGGTAGTTTGGAGATCTAGACGTTATCAAAATCATCTGAGCCGCACGTACAGTAAGAAACGAGGAGCACGTGCAGGATCAGAACCGCTCATCAGGTGATTCCCATCGTCGAGCTGCCATATCGACAAAACAGTCCAATCCGATGGCAATCAGGTGGGCCACCCTTGTAGAAAGGGTTTGGACCGATGGTCGGCTTCTGACACATCTGGATCAGTCCGAATTTTGAGACATGGACCTTACCCAATGAGAATCGCCGATGAACATCTCTAATCATACGCACGCGTTCCCTATCTTCTGTGTGAGTGCCATCACTCCTCGCAAACATTTCCTTTGGTACTCTGGCAGTGTGTGGATGATACGCAGACACCAAGAAATTGTACACGTGGCATTAAAGCAATTCAAATTGAATTTGCAGAATCATGTGTAACATGGCATTGTTAACATTGAACGGACGGTTGAAATGGATAACATCCAACGGTCCTATCTCAGCAAACAAGTGTCCAAGGAACAAAGGTTAGAATTGTTCGTCCAATCTGATTTTGATTGTGAGTTAATTACAGTAGACCCTATTATTTAAGCGGTTCAATTTGAGTTAAGGATGACATGTATACGATTTCTGAGTGCCTGCGTATCAAGCATTCTACGCTGCCAGAGTATCAAACAATTCCCCAAGGTTCTTCTCAGGACCACATAGCGCCATCAATGCAACCTAATCGGTGTGATTTGCGTGTCGTCGCTCATCTAGAATGGGCCCACAAGATGAACGGTCACAATCAAAGTACCGCGCTCTTGTACCCTTCTCCTCAAATTTCAAATTTAGGTGAGTTATTTGATACTCCGACATAGTACAACCTTTGATACTCACGCACTCTTACAAGTGGCATACATTAGCCCAAATTAAAAGTTGTGGGGCCTACCTAAGTCACACTCCCTAGATCAGATTAGTTGAACAATCCTAACCTTTGATTCATTGGCACTTGTTTGTTGTACGATCATTATTTTTCATTCTTAACCGTCCAATAAAATGTCCACTATCCGATAAAACGCGACTTTTGGGTCATGACACACCAAGCCGAGACTCCTAATTTGAAATACCACATGCCACATATGTAATTTCCAAGCGCCTGTGTATGACCTATCGGCACTCCTAGAGTATTAAAGGTTTTCTACGAAATTTATACATGCATGCGATACTTGGAGAGGATGGCATCACACGTGGGAACAGATTAGGTGCGGCCCGGGCCTCACCCAAGACGGTGCAGCCACTACCATGGGAACTTCCCATGAGGTCGACCTCGTGGGAACTTCCCATGAGGTTGAGCTGCGTGGGCCCCAATGTGATGTTAGTTGAACATCTACTCCATCAGTCAGATGTACCATTCCATGGTGGGCCATGGGCTTAAAAATCAAGTCAATTCATGACTTATTTGGTCCACGCCACATACAACAGTTGAGAGTGGGTTATCCTCCCATTAAAACTTTCATAATCATTTACCAGGTCCACCTAGATGTGTTTCACAGATCCAGCCCATCCATTGTGTGTGTCCCACTTGGATGAGGGATCACACCAATTTCAATGGCATCCAAAACTCATATTGCCCCCACAAGTGCTTTTATATATTTTAGGCATGTCTTCGCATAGTTTTAGATGGTATGGCCCACCTGAATTCCTTATACGGCTGATTTTTTGGGATATCCCATAACCTAAAGAGAACCCATCAAATGCACGGTGTTGATTTTCTATACACATCATGGTGGAGCCCACATAGCTCCCTTATGGTACCATTCTTCTAGGCAAATCACATGTAAAAAGTAATAATTACCATTTTACGGTCCATTTACTAGGTAAATTATTGAAGATCAAACAGGCCCTAAGATGGAGTTACAAAAAGATATGGCATTATGTGATTGAAAACGAGGAACACGTGAAGGATAGAGCCGCTCATCAGGCGATTCCCATCGTTGAGGTGCCATATCAACCAAAAAGTTCAATCTGATGGCAATCAGGTGGGCCACGCTTTTACAAAGAGTTTTTACCGATGGTTGGCTTCTGGCCCATCTGGATCAGTCTGGATTTTGAGACATGGCGCTATCGGGATCGCCCGATGAGCATCTCGAATCATGCATACGTGTTCCCTATTTTCACGCGTGTGGTGAGCGCATCTTTCGCAAATATTTCCCTTGGTACTCTGACAGAGTGTGGATGATACGCAGACACTGAGAAATTGTACACGTGGCATACAAGCCATTCAATTTGAATTGGCCAAATCGGAAGCGGATTGGCTCGTGTACCACACACTACCTATATAGCTGGTGTAGATACGTGTCGTGCGAAGACGAGCACTGGCGCTCCTCGATCTCCCAGTTGTACGAACGGTTCAAAGGAGATCAAAGTTACATGGACCTACAATGATATATTTATTATATTCACACCGTTCATCCATTTTTCGAGATCATTTTAGAGCATTATCCAAAACATGAATCATATCCAAAGATCAACTGGACCACAATACAAACAGCAGTGGGATAATGATTCTCACCGTTAAAAAATTCGTAGGGCCGACCATAACAGTTATTTTCCATCAAATATGTACATAAGGTCACAAAAACTTGGATGAAGAGGAAAAACAAATTTCATATTGGCCTAAAACTTTTATAATCCCTGAAAAGGTAAACGTCCAATCCCCGATTGTTTTTTTCATTGTGATCTAAGTTAGATCTGTCTTATTTTTCGTCTCAAGGAGCTGGTCAAATACATGGCCGGTTTGTATATAACACATACCTCGTGATTAGACCCACAGAACTTGCTGCCGTCAATACTTCCATATAGCTGGTCAGTGGTGCACCAGCCAATCCGCTTCCGGCCAAATCATGTTTATTAGTTCAATAAAATTAAAATATTACACCATTAATTAAAAAAAAATTATATACTATGGCATTGTAGACGTTCATTGGACGGTTGATATCATCCAACGGTCCCAAGTCAGCAAACGAGTGTCTAAGAATCAACAGTTAGAATTGTTCGTCCAATCTGATTTTGATTTGAGTTAATTATAGTGGACCCCACAATTTAAGCGGTTTAATTTAAGGATAACACGTATACGATTTCTGAGTGCCCGCGTGTCAACCATGATACGTGGCTAACAGTGAAGTGTGAACTGACAGTGGGTGTACTAACAAGCTAACTGGAAAAAAAAAATTAAAATTCGCAGGAGGACCAGATGCGCCAATCAATGGATGCGATTCCTGACTGTGGGGCTCATTGTGATGTATTTGACTTATATCCACACCGTCCATCCGTTTTCCCAGCTCATTTAAGGGCATGGGCCTCAAAATTTCCGAGGATATTTTCGGTAAAAATCTTCAATTTCGAGGTTAGTTTTGAAAGAAGGAAAAAATAAAACACAAGAGGCAAGTGTACCTTACAACTGGTCGCAGAGAATCAGTTCTCACATGCAAGAGGCAGAGAAAATGCAGAGGTATTCAGCCATTGAACTTTGCATGAGTGTCCACGTCTTCAACATCAAGAGGATATAGATAAATCTTGGCCGCACATCTGCGAACGTGTAACAACATAAATACGCGAAATTTGAGTCACCCATCATGTGACCGAACTGATGCATGGGACCGTGGATTAGGAAACAATAAGCTCCACTCATCCAAAAATAAGGTAATAATGGGCCGGTCCTGATATGGCCCGGCCTGCTTAAGGCCCATATGCGGCCCTACCCCATCAACGGGCCTGTTGTCTTAGGCCCAATATGAGCCCATAAAATTTTAGTTGGGACAAGGCCCACCCGTCCGATAAATTGATAAAATCCCCACTCCCCCACCTGGATGTTCATAATCTATATGTTGATTAAGTGGACCACACCAACACAAAGAAACAGACTAAGAGAAATAAAACCAACGGTTTACATTCAAGATGAGAATGGCACATTTGTAGGCCGACACATATACATATGACCTAAGGTCCGGTGGGGCCAGCTCGGGGTTAATGATTTGAGACCAAGCCCACCTGAAAACTGGTGGGGGATACATGCCAGGCCAAAACTGGCCCCGGTCCGCGCCCAATCCAAAGCCTGGCTGCGTGGCCTATTGCCAACCCTTGTCTGATGGATTCTTCAGAATTATAGATTAACCAACGGTGTACAATTCGTCCTACCCACGCTTATACCCCAACCAGTCAGGACACTTCCATGATGAGGCCCACCTAAAGAAACCTGAACCATGTTCACATGCATGACTGTGTGTTCACGTCATAGGTGCAGATAATCCTTCTGTATCATTCGATACGGGAAACATCACCTTCCAGTCCGTGGGTCCCACAAGAGGGAAGCCATCACGTACTCCTCTTCAGCAATCAAAAGACCCATGAATTCACACCCGAATATTTGGAGGACTGTATCTTTTGGTATATGCATGCCCGATCGCTTCCCTGGAAATAATCCAGCATCGGTGTATGCATCTGGCGGCGCTAATCTGTCACGTTCATCCATTTCTAGCCAGCGCTTCTTGATGGTCCCTGATCCCAATCGGATGGCTGTGATGAGAACACATAGTGACGGGTGTAAGTGCCAGGCACTGTATCATTTGCCTTCAGAAGTTCAAAAAATATTCCGCAATTATCTCATGGTTCTTCAATGTACATGATCAGGAAGCACCACAGAATAAGATGAGCCATGCTAAGGCCTACCAGCATTGATTGAATTACAACGGTATGATCCTGTTCGTTCATCGGGTGGGCACTGTAATCTGTGCGCTTTAGTTCAAAATTCATGCTGCCATTTTCAGCAGACGGACCACTTGTAAATTGAGATTTTGAAATTTGATTGAATCCCCGCGCGCAATTTGATTGAATCCCCGCCCCAAAATATGGTGAGAACATCAGCCTTAATTTTGGGCCACGGCACACATGCCCCACCCGCTGAACGGCCTAGATATCACATGACAATTAGTTTTCTTACAGGACACATCTATGGCACAAATCAATCACTGCACTTTGGATTCAAGCCACGCAGAACAGATATCAGCTCAATGGCCGTTTCCACCACAGGATTTGCTCATCAATCTTGCTCAAGCGCTCATCATCCAAACGCTTCCATGTCTTAATCCTCTTGACCCCTGCCCACGCCTTCTCTCCTTTTCCGAGCTCTGCCAATATCACCCTTGCTCTCCTTGGCCAGCCTGCTTTCCCGTAGCCATGGTATCCACAGCCGCCCCCATAACAGAACCATATGCCATCAATCTCACCACAGAAGTCATTGTTGTGATCGTGTCCCATGAATACTGCCTTCACGTCTCCCATGGAAACAAGGGTTCTCACAACTCCTGAATTGACTGAAGAGCATGCTACCGCCTCCTGGAACTGACCCACCACCTGTTTTGACCAGAGCTGCCGGACCTCTGGAACCGGGATATGGTAGAATGCCAGGGCAGGTGGGATACCATCGGATGGTGGTTCATCGCCAAGATTTCTTCCCTGCCAGTAACAAAACCCACCGGATTCCTCTCAGATCTTGTCTACCGTTGAACCTGCGACACGTTAATAAGAGCCAAACACAGGAAATAATCCTTTGCTACTCTAAATGCTAACTGAGATCAGTGCATGAGGAGTCCCGAGGACGAGAACTGCAAAGTGGACTCATCCCAAACACACAAGAACCAGGCAGATGCGTGAGAGATCTGGGCCATTCACCATGCAGGCCCCACAGAATATGTGCCTTGCACTAAAAAAATCAGGCCAGTTTGCTCATGAGTGCATGAGAAATAGGACAATATTAATAACTGAACAATGGTCCCCCCATTCAGCATAGATATGCATAGATTAGTCGACCCTTTTTAGGCACTGGGACATGGGCCTTGTTCATGAACAGCCAGGATCTCAGATGTGTGCTTTTCAAGTGTGGGGCGAGACCAAATGCCTGTGTACACTTAGCTGGCCGCAGGATGGAGACAGCATACATGGGCCCATGCATGTAGATGTGCCAGAAAATGTGGCCGAAATACACACTCATAATCACATTGCAGGGGCGCATGTAAGTTGCATACTAATATCAAGAGAAATATAGCACACTTCATGAAGTACCCAGTTTGGGAAATTTTTACTGCAGATTATGAACCACTGTTGTCAAAATCCTACAGTTTACAATTTGCGAAATACAATTTGAGTCGAATCTTAAGGAAAACATTTGAGTCGAATCTTCAAGAAAATGATTTGAATCCCACCTCTGAACCCCTTTTTATATGAACCCCATGATTTACGATTCCAATTATTCTTGTTTTCTTCTATTTTAAGCTTCACTTGGCTTTCATTTTATATTTTTAAATTGGTGTGCGCTTTAAGAATTATTGAGAAAAAATCTTTCAAAAAAAAAGAATCATTTAGAACAGGTAATTTTTTAAAACAAAAAAGGTAAATTATTTTCCTTTGTTCTTTATAAGAGATTGAATGATATATATTCTCTTCAATGTTAAATCGTGGAGGCTTTTTTTTTTTAATGATTTCTTACTTAACTAGTCAAAACACCAAATTGATGCATGACTTATCTAGAATGTTTTCATGGATGGTTACAATCATGTTAACTTATGTATTGTGGAATGATGGTTAGAAATCAAAGTATCTTTTTTTGTCAGTCTACAAAATCAAATGCTGCTTTTCTAATATGATTCTACATTCAAGAAAGGTAACAAGAACATAATTATCAAAGGATCATTGTATGTTTTTAAGGAATTTTTCTTGAAAGACCAAAAAAAAAAAAGGAAAGAAAAGAATCCTTTAACACTGTCATGACATGGTATTATTACTATGTGGAATGATGGTTAGAAATCAAAGTATCTTTTTTTGTCAGTCTACAAAATCAAATGCCGCTTTTCTAATATGACTCTACATTCAAGAAAGGTAACAAGAACATAATTATCAAAGGATCATTGTATGTTTTTAAGGAATTTGAAAGACAAAAAAAAAAAAAAAAGGAAAGATAAGAATCCTTTAACACTATCATGACATGGTATTATTACTATGTGCATATTGATCGCAGAAACATGATTGTTAAGTTTTTAATTAATTAATTATATTTTTCATATTTTAAAGAAAATCATAAAAAAAATCTCACGATTTACGATGCGATAACGATTTTGACAACATTGTTATGAATAACCCTAATAGAGTACTAGACCAATCAAAGAGAGGCAGATGTAGTCTTTAAAGGACTATGAAAGAAAGAAAAAAAATCTGGACAAAATTTTTGGACAAGTGATTTTAGACTCCTCTTGTCCTTCTTTGATTGGTTTACTACCCTATTAAGGTAGTTCACAATCTATTGTATCATTTCCCCTAAAGTTCATGCAATTCTTATGTCACTGGCACTGGTAGATTGTATTTGACAAATATAGCCTCTGGCATTTCAAAATGCATTTGACAGAAATTTGTTGTTGTTTTTTTTGTTGTGTTTGTTGTGAGTCTTATGAGGGGTGAAGTGCCTGCTATTGAACTATAGAGGAAAATAATAAGCACCGCCTACTTAACCAATGTTGTACCTGTAAATTGCACCATGCCAAGCCCCAAGAGGTTCTCAAAACCTGCATGCAATGCACCTAATACACATGCAAGTTTTCGAACATTATCTCCATTCTAGCCTAAGAAGTTTCACACTAGCTCGATTATAATTGTGTTATGTTATTAACCTTGTGTCAGTGTGCTGTCAACCTGAATTGCAATGATTGGTCTAATAAGGTGGAAATAATAAAATTGTAGTCACCTATCATAGCCATGCTTAAAAGTCTGTGCCGTAAAGGCTGTTACGGGGCTGTAAAGGCCGTTACGTAAAGGTAATGGTGGCAACCGTTACACGTTACGGGGTTGTAACGGTCGTAACAGCCATTATGGAAAAAAAAAATGACCCATAATTGCCGTTAACTGCATGTTACGTCCCCTATAAAGGCCATAACAGCCCCATAATTGTCTGTTATGGGGCAGATACAGGTTTTCCATACTTTTTAATCAACATTAAAGGCCGAATACAGGTTTTTCAGGATATATATTTTTTTCAATAAAAAAAGAGACCGTAACGGCCGTTATGGGGGCCATAACAGCCATTACGACCCGTATTGTAAAGATAACGGTGGTGGCCGTTACGACCACCGTTACCGTTACAGAACACCTTAAAGACTAGTGATTCAGACCAACTCATCCACTCTCGAGTTGAGTCGAGACTAGGCCAACTTGGGGGTGACTTGTCCGGGTGACTCGTGGCATTGGACAGGATCAGGCCTGACCAAGTTCATGTCAGCTTGGGCAAGTCCACAGGATCAGGTCTGACTGAGTCCGAGTTGGTATGGACTCAGTCAGACACGATCCTGTTTGACACCAGGAGTCAACTTGAGACGAGTTGCATAGCACAAAGCTGTGATGACAACAAGCGTTCATATTGAAGGATTGGGATCCAAATTACGATTACATTACTTTGAAGTTGAAAGGGAGGTAACTGGAATTTGAAGGCTACTTCCTCATAAAGAATACCAGCACACTGGGAAACATCACTAAGTTTCTGTTATATTGTCTTGATTGAACATCACATTTTAATTTGGCACATCCAAAAACAACCTTTAACCTATGGATAAAATACAGTATACAACCTAATTGAGAGAGATGCAACCAGAATTTAACAATTGTGCAAGGTAAAATTTGAACATGCAAGGTCATTGTATATCATAGATTCATAATAAAAAAGGGAATGTTTCATATGCAACTAGTTGTCGATGAGGAAATTGTGCAACTAGCTGCATGCGTGGCCCACCATGGTATTTTTATGAAATCCAATCCAGCAAGAAGGGTTGCTCCATAAAATGGATAGTTCAAAACATTAGGTGGGCCACTACATGAATTTAGAGGTCTTTGGGTGGATGTGCATCGCTTCCTATGGTGTGACCTGCCTGATGATTAGATCAGCCTATTTATTGGAGTGTCCCAAAAACAGGTAACCTTCTGGATAGGTTGGATGCCATGGTCCCACCATGGTGGGCCCCATGCACAGACACTTGCATGAAAATCTCATCTACAACTAGTTGTGTCGCAGATATTCCCAAAAGAAACCTCCATCGTACCTGAAATCCTTCAGAAATGCTACGGAGCCAACGCAGTTGAGATTCCTTGATCCATCCGTAAGTCCGAATCCCTCCAAGAGTTGCCCTATCTCCGCTGTCGAGGAAGTAGAGATTGAGGATGCTGGTATTGGCAAAATCAGAACCTGATGCACCATGTACTCTGATATTATAATTCCCGAACCCATCTATTTCTGGGACGACTCCCTTCTTGTCAAAGGGGTTGCTGGTAAATGGGTTAACCTGAGAGACTGAATAATCCATAAGGGAGATGAAAGACATCAGTTCTTCACGGGTCATGGTGGATTCCTGGTCATGGTTACCCAAAACTGCTGCCCAAGGGAGTTTGGATTCTACCGCAGGAACAAATGCATGAATCAAAGACTCGGCAGCATCGGAAGTGCTTGATCCAAATATGTTGTCTCCTGGATGACAAAAACAAACCAGGTCTTCTTTAGAGACGCTATCTTCTTTTTAATTCATATTTGAACGCACATCCAGAGATCCAAACTAGAGGGTGAACTGAGAGGAAATTATGTCACCTAAGAGTTAGGGCTGGCCAAAGACGGGCAGGTTGAGCAAATGACAAATCAGCACCTTCAGTTAAGAAATGGGACCTGGGACCAGTCCAGGCCCAACAATTGCCACCCCTACTAGGATTGGGTCCCACCAAATCCCATGACTGGGAACCACAATCTGTCCAGAGACTCCGAACAGTGTGTGTGTGTGTGTGTGTGTGTGTGTGTGTGTGTGTGTGTGTGTGTGTGTGTGTATGTAAGCCCCAAAGTCTCCCCAGGCATTTTTAGGCCCTTGATAGTGATCTGATCAATCCAGGGGCCCCATACGAGGTAGTTGATTAGTAGTGGACACCATGCTAGATGCAGTCAAATTGTGGGTTCAAAAGACCACAGGCTTTCATCTTTGAGTCCTTATTTCAGTAAGTTTATTATTCAAATTAGTTGTCAAAGCTATTGAATTTAATGAGTTTTCTTCAGTAATTTCATCTCTTACTTTGTGGGCAAGTTTCCAAGGGTCAAACGATTAGTTGAAGTTAATGAGTTTTCTTCAGTATTTTCTTCACTTACCATGTTGGGATCATTCCAAAGGTCAAACAATGTTAGAACGATAACGATTTTGTCTTGATTGAAAACCCATACAGTTAGCTTTCAAAAAAGCCATGATCATGTGACCGTTGCATGAATTGACTGAGTTATGGCTGATTCATGGAGATCTGGTCGTGACAGGAATTAGGGATGTTTGAATTCCTTATAATATTTTATTAAATATGATTAATGAATGGTTAAGATTTAGATTGTGGTTTCCTTTGCTTTCGGAGAAGTATATTTTACATGAAATGAATCTTTAGTGAATAGTTGAATGACAACTGAAATTTTAATGTACTCTTCGTTTAAAACCTACATTGGATTTTCCTACGGTCGAAGTTAGATCCCTTCAGTGATGATGGTTTGTTCACAAATTCACTTTCCTTCCGCTCTGGATCACATATCTTATTATGGAGAAGAGAATTCAAAAGCTGACAAGCTTTAGAATCCGGCTATAATAATTCTCAAGCGCATGTTGGTGTATAGTGTACACCAATAGTGATTGAGAAGGTTGCATGAAAAAAAAAAATCCCGCATCCAACATACATGTCTTAGTGTTGCGAAGCCTGCTCACACTGGCATGTGCCAATCATGAATTGGACAACCAGGCCATGCAGCAGGTGGGTCCTGCCACACATAACCTGATCCACAAACCCATCTAATCAGACATGTTGAAAGTGAGCTGTTGACAAATATTTTAGAATTCTGAATGTTTTTGCATGTGTGGCCCACCTGCTGAGTTCACTGGCTTGATTCTCAAGCCAGGTTATTACGTGACAGGCCCACCAGATGCACAAGTAAAATCATATAGGAAGAAATTAGCATTGCCATCAATGGAATTGTGAAACTCTGCCGAACATTTTATGAGATAAATAGCGAACAATCAGATTCAAAAATACCCATTTTCCATGAACAAATCAAACATAGAGAAATCGAAGTAATTGGGGCATTTTAGTCGATCTGAGCAATCAAACCAATCCATTTTCTATTATTTTGACAAATTTAATCTCTACAAACCGATCAAGGCCTAACCATCCTATTACTTGTGAAAGCAATGAAATCCGGCTTCTCAACATCTATCATCCTCCTGACAAACCGTGTTGTGTTGAGATCAGAACAGAACTGGAACTCCGATGCCAGCACATCCCGGCATCTGGTCATAATGCCGTTCCCATAATGCATATCAGCAACCTTAGGAAATGGAAAATCAACCAAAACATCACAAATCAAAACCCTACTTTACAAACAAAAGGAAAATTTCCAGTGATTTCTCAGGAATTGATAGGATGAAGGAAAGAAAGCCAATCTATTGCCAAGCAAAGCCCCAAATCACATAAAAAATTGAAAATTTCAGCTAATTTACAGACAGAAGTCAAGGTACCAGCAATTTCTCAAGTATCGCTAGCCCAACATAAAGCAAACCAATCAATTGCTAAGCAAAGCCTAAATCACATGAAAAATCGCAAACTTCTGGCTAATTTACAGTGCAATTTCTCAGAGATAGAACGATGGAATGCAAACTGATTAATTGCCAAGAAAAGCCCTAAATTACATGAAAATTGCAAAATTCCAGCTAATTTATAGAAAAATTACAACGGTTCTTGGGGATCAATCGAATGACAGAAAGCAAACTGATCAATTGGCAATCAAAGCCCTAAATCACATGAAAAGTTGCAAAGTCCAACTAATTTATAGACAAAAGGCAAGGTTCCAACAATTTCTCAGGGATCCATAGAACAACCAAAAGCGAACTGATCAACCGCCAACTGGTGCAAAATCACATGAAAAACCAGACAATTCCAACTAACTTACAGATAAAAGCCAAGGTTCCAGCAATTTCTCAAGGATCGATAAAGCAACAAAAAGAACTACAAAAAGCGAACAGATCAATCAGCAAGGAAAGCCCAAAATCTCTCGAAAATAGCAAAATTCCAACTAATTCACAGTCAAAAGACAAGGTTCCAGCAATTTCTCAAGGATTGATAGAACGACGAATGGCAAACCGATCAATCGCCAACCAAAGCCCTAAGTCACGTGGAAAATCGCAAAATTCCAACTAATTTACAGATAAAAGGCAAGGTTCCGGCGAGTTCTTAGGGATTGACAGAATGACAAACAGTGAACTGATCGATCACCATGCAAACCCTAAATCACACGAAAAATTGCAAAGTTCCAGCTAATTTAAAGACAAAAGGCAAGGTTCCAACAAATTTTCAAGGAACGATAAAACGAAGGAAAGTAAACCAAACAATTACCAAGCAAAGCCTAAATCAATGAAAAATCATCCCAGAAATTTGTACGACTGGGAGGTTACTCATTTTGCTGATCTTCTTGATTGCATATCCAGGTTTTCCCCTTCTCTGTCCGAGCCGGACAAAATCATCTAGACCAAAGATAAATCCTCCCAGTTTTCGGTGAAGTCCCTTTACTCGTCTCTCCTCCATTCCTCTCCCCCTGCATCATTGGTTACTCTGTTTATCTGGAAATACCCTGTCCCCCCAAAATATATCTGTTTTGCTTGGTTGGCCTCCAGGAATCGGATTTTAACAATTGATAACCTCATGAAGAGAGGTATGCAACTCACCAACATCTGTCTTTGTTACATGGCCTGTGATGAATCAGTCAATCACCTTCTCGTGCACTGTCCGCTCGTCTCTCAGATTCGGTTGGATTTCTTTTTCAAGATTCAGTGTTAGTGGCTGTGTGCCAGCTTCAGCCTCCTCTTTTCTTGCTTACTGGCACGGGTTCAAGTTGGGTAAAATCAGATCTAAGGTTTGGAAAATGGCAATCATGGCCATATGGTGGGCGGTTTGGAAGGAGCGAAACGACAGGTGCTTCAATAATGCGCAGGCTTTGGTTCAAGTTGGGGGATCGAGAGCCAAAAAGCTGCTTATCGAATGGGCTTCTGTTGTGCCTAGTCTTAAAGATTTTAATTTTCTCTTTTTGGGCTTGTAGTTTCTTCTTTTCTGGTTCTGTTTCTGCTACTTCAGCAGTCCCCCTTGTTTCTCTCCTTCGTTTTTTAATATATTCTTGTTGCTTTAAAAAATAAAATTAAAAAAAATCAATGAAAAATCGTAAGATTCCAACTAATTTATAGACAAAAGGCAAGGTTCCAGCGATTTCTCAGATATCAATGGAATGACAGAAAGTGAGCTGACTAATCGCCACAAAAGGACCTGAATGATGCATCTGGGCCACAAAAGTTGGCCAATCAAATATCAGACAATCCAAGGGCTGCGATCAAGGAGTATCTAGACCATCCAACCGTTTAGATTGATGATTTGAACAACTTTGATGGTCTAAACTCTAGATTGATTTGATAGAAGACCAATGGTCCTAGTGTGTGCTATGGACCACATTGGCAGTTATTTACTTAGTTTTTAAAGTTAAGCATTTCGTTGAACTAGTTTTCCTTTATTATTTTTGTCACATTTTATGGTCCATTTAACAGGTGTCAATGATGTCTCAATGGCATAAAATTGGTCATCATTGAAAGCCTATCGAGTCAGATTTCAAACAATCCCAAGATCTTGGGTTTCTAATACCATTTGGGTGAGTTAAAGCTAATTTACACGGAGCTTGTAGGGTTGTGACGGGATTCAAAGGAATTTTAGTCATTAAAAAAATAATAATAATAGTGAAAATAAATGGCGAGGATTTGAAGTGATAGATGGTTAGGATTATATTAGGGTTTTCTCTTGCTTTTAGAAAGAATGTGTGTGTGTGCGCGCGTGCGGGTGTGTGTGTGTGTGTGTGTGTGTGTGTGTGTGTGTGTGTGTGTGTGTGTGAAGACTAAAGACTCCTTTCTAAAGAGTTATGATGGAATTTAAATAAATAAATAAATAAAAAGATTTTTCTTCACCTATAGTATGTGGTGCTTTCCTTTGGCATGTGTTGCCTAGAGTAGAAGAAGAGTGGGGTTTATTGTGATTAATAGCATAACGGCTAGTAGGTTGTTGTGTGTGTGTGTGTGTGTGTGAAGACTAAAGACTCCTTTCTAAAGAGTTATGATGGAATTTAAATAAATGAATAAATAAAAAGATTTTTCTTCACCTATAGTATGTGGTGGTTTCCTTTGGCATGTGTTGCCTAGAGTAGAAGAAGAGTGGGGTTTATTGTGATTACTAGCATAACGGCTAGTAGGTTGTTGGATATTAATCCACAACCTTTATTTCTTTTCATTTATCAGTGAAAAAAAATTAATGGTTTGATCTTCAAGAAAAAGGTATGTATCCAAATTGATGTTCTCTTTATTCAATTTGGCTGGGTCACTGAATCATATGAAAATTTCAAATTCCAGCTAATTTACAGGCAAAAGGCAATGTTCCAGCAATTTCTCAGGGATTGATAGAACAACAGAAAGCAAACCGATTGATCGCCAAGCAAAGCCCTAAATCACATGAAAATTGGCAAAATTCCAGCTAAATTACAGACAAAAAAGAGAGGCAATGTTCTAGCGATTTCTCATGGATTGATAGAATGACGGAAAGCAAACCGATTGACCGCCAAGCAAAGCCCTAAATCACACGAAAAATTGCAAAATCCAACTAATTTACAGACAAAAGGCAAGGGAATTTATCATGTATGCATTCTTTTTGCAAAATTTTTATTCCCAAATATGTAAATATGTGTGTTTTAGCATCTCCTAAAGTTTAACTGAAAAATTCCACTGTTTTCCTATGTTTCTCCACGTTTCTTATTATCGATATTATCGACGATATCGATATTGTTTTTGTGTCCCAAGCCCATGAAATTTGTAGTGATACCAATACTTAAAACACTGGTCACACTTGATGAACAGTCCAAATTTTTTGAAAGGTAACACTACCAAGGATTGAACCCTGGATCGATCGCTCATGCTACAATGTCTCCACCAGCTCATCTAACGAGCAGGAGATCACTCACTCACACTACAATGTGTGCCATGACTCGCCCCCTTTAAGCTCACCTCTCATGAATTTTCGAGAGACCATGATCATCATCGGATCCGCTGATGAACCTATGAGCCTTTCTGCTGCTTCTCTAACACTGTAATTTCATTTTAGCTGTGGTGGGAGGAGGAGAAGCAATTTCAAGAAGGGGAGTTAATTGGTGCTCTAGCAGAGTGCAACACTTGATACGCATGAGTTAAGAAACTGTGGAGTGGCACATACAACTCAATTTTGACTGCCCAAATGGGTTATCATCCAAAAATCATATTTGCTGAACTATCCTGAGTGCTGACACTTGATCGGTGAACACATATTTACTAAATTTAATCCACCAGATATTTTTCATTGAACCATCCATATAATATGTCCAGCAATCATTTATTTAGATAAGCCCAACTAGTTTTTTTTGTCCCTCTTGATAATGGCTCACAATTTTAGTGGTTTATTTTGAGTTAAATGCATGCCACATGGCATAATATTTCAGTGCCTGCATATCAACCATCACGCTATGCCAGAGTATCAAAGTTTCCTTTGCCTAAAAATAGGTTGTTCAGTGGAAATCACATAGGGGATCATAACTGACCTATCCACCCTGGACTGGCATGTATCTACCTCAATCCATGCTGTCCAAATCCTTGGTTCCATTTTGGACGATTGATGGCCAGGAATCACATTGATTGATGATCCTAAGGTTTGATTCTTCCCTGTCAAATCTGGACCATTGACCTTTTTAATTTCAGCTGTTCACTAAATGGCTATTGGTCAGATGGCTAGGAAAATTCAATCTTTGTGACCCTCTTTTTTTCCTTCTTCTTCTTTTTTTTTTTTTTTTAATATATATATATATATATATATCCTGAGTTATTTTATCCTCTGGCAAAGTACCACGATTGATAAGCAAACTGTCAATGTGGCATACATTAACACAAATCAAACCAACCAATCTGCTGTAGCTAAGTCATGGTCCCAACATCAGATTTTGATTAAACAACAAGAACATCAGATTTGTGCACACTTATTTGTTGAAATAGTACTGTGGATATTTTTCAATCTTAACAGTCCAATAAATGTCCACCTATCCGATAGTCAGAAAATCAAGTCAATGGTCCGTGAACTACAGAACTGAGGTGGTGTGCCTTTATTTATTTATTTATTTTGATGGCATTTGAAAATTTTACCGAGTCATGAACCATAGAATTTTACACATTGTTGCTGTTGATTCAATTCCCAGCTGAATGATTTTTATTTAAGATTGTCATCATCATCGCTTTTATTTAAGGATGAACTTAATTGACTTTACAGTAGTTTATAGTTAACTGTTTATATTCAATACTTTCTCCTCATAAAAGGGCATTTGCATTGGGGGCTCACTTTTGTGGCCCACCTAATGCTTGGGTTAGAGTAAGGATCAGCCCCGGACTTTATTGAGATGTGGTCAACCCAATGATCCATCTTAATTGAAGCCCTTACATGTCATTTGAAGATTTTATAGGGATTTATCTCTCCAAGCTCTGTCGAGCGTGAATACCCAATTACAGCTTATAAACACTTTACAGGTTATCCAAACACAGACAACTGTTTACTGTAAACAGATTTTAGCTGAAAGCCAAACAAGACAAACAAGCTAGGCTATAGATACTTTACAACTGTAATCCCTTTACGACTTACAGATTTTACAGGCATCCAAACGATCCTTACAACACATGAAAAATAGCAAAATATCAGCTATTTTACAGAAAAAGGCAAGGTTCCACCAATTTCACAGGTATCAATAGAACGACAGAAATCGAACTGAACGACTGAACTAGCAAAGCCCTAAATCACATGAAAAATGGCACAACTCCAGTTATCGGAGGATCAAGGGATGGATTGAAACCTGGAGGATCTTGAAGGTGCCGTCGTAGCCAAAACGGAGCGGCAGATCGGCGGATCTCTTGATCTTGATGCCGGAATCGTCGTGCCTTACCATCAGATTCCCGAAGAGGGAATGGAGGGAGTATAGAGAGATGGAGAGGAAGATAATAAAGAGGAGGTGATGGAGAAGATTCCATTGTCCGTACATCTGACGAGTAAGGAGAAGAACAGTGCCGGAGCAGAGACCTGGCTATTTATAGTGGTCAGGGGACGGAGCTGATTTACGATGGGAAGTTATTTGATACTCTGGCTGTGTATGATGCTTGATATGCAGACACCCAGAAATTGCACACGTGGCATATATGAACTCAAATTAAACTTATTGGGTTTTGGGACCCACTGTCTCTAGGACAGGCACCCAAAACTTAAGGGCTTGTTTGGATGGTGTAAAGTTTTAAGTTGCCAATACATTATGCATGAAAGGAGTTTCATGTGCTTCCATTTAGCTTTTAAGTAGTAATTTATTTTTAGGTAAATAGTTGGTGTGCTTCACTAGCTTATAAAGTTTTTATAATGAATTAAATGTCTATTAATATAACAGAGCTTGGGCATGAACCTTAACAAATCACATAATGACTAGATTTTTTTTGAAAAAGTCGGAAGAGAGCGTTAAAGAATATATACACTAAACAGATTGGATGTCTTCCACCCATCTCAATGACCTCAAATGCAATTTGAAAGTTTTTAACCGTGGACACTTCATCCTTCTCTCACATGGTCCATTTGATAAATTAATAAGTTGTTTTTTTTTTTTTGCGCCACCAAAACACATGGAGGGAAGCTGATGATGGATGGCTTGGATGTACCATTCACATTATGGCCGGCTAAAAAATCATGAGTGTATATCAACCCTTGTGTTATAATATCTATATCTATGATGCTTTTCACTTGTAACGTGAAACATGATGTCTTGCCGGTTACAAATTACAGCAAAAAGTTGTATACTCTTCACCCCATGAAACCTTGATAAGTAAATACATGCATCCAAATAGCTCACCAATAATTCCTTTACAACTCAAGTACTTTATAGGCATCCAAATAACCTTTAATTAGTTGATAATTTGTGGACAAGGTCATATTTTCAATCTAATGGAGAGTAAAAAATAAATATAATTTTTTTTATTGATTTGAATAAAGAGATTTTTAGAGCAAAATATTTGTTAATTCTTATCTCCCTGAATAATGCCTTTGAATATTATCAAATGGAGCTTTTTGAGGCGTGAAATTATCAAAATGCCTTATTTTTTTCTCAGAAAGGTATTGAATTCGAGAATTGTGGAGCCCAATTAGCATTTAAATGTAAGACATGGAAGGTGACCAACAGATGGACCACACCATGATAACCAGATGAACAGAAAATATGGTGGATCCGATCATAGGTGGGTCACACCATAAAAATAATTTCTACTACCGAAAAACATCCAAATTCACTTGTAACCCATGCAATGAATTGATAGGCCCAATTTTTTATTTGGGTAATCATGTTTGGGTGCACATCTTAGATAGGATGTTATATGCATATCACGTGGGCCCTGCAATTCTGGAATTTCTTGTTAAAAAGAAAGATCACTAATGGAGGTGTTCTGCTAATTCTCTCATTCAAAAAACACCTCTGGTAGTTCAATTGACAAAGGCATTATCCCCTGAAATCAGAAAACTTGAGGAATTTTGCCATAAATATCTTTTGATTAAAATGTTACACCTGCCTGGTTGGATAGGTGTACCCAGGAAAGCTCTGAGGTGGGAAGGAAAGTCCTTGGGCCTGATGGCCTCTCCACACAAAATGGTCAGAGGTCGCAATTGGACCACAAAATCAAACGGTTATGATTGACATGACCAATAAATCTGATTTTCGAGCTGCGATCTACATAGTGGGCCACCACGGTGTTTGGGTAGCCTAGACTGAGATTCAGGTATCAAACTAGTTCAATGCCAAAGCACATATTGTAGTGAGGCCACCCTCAGGGAATGCTTTTTTCCCCAAAACAACTGCACAAGGGTGCCAATGGGCCGGGCTCGAGCCTAAAAATTCAGAATTTTGAGCACATTCGGCCAGACGGCCCGGCCTGAATCAGTTCAAAATTCGGTCCCAAACCTCCCCAGGCCCAGCCCGTTGACAGCCCTGAGTCACCCTCTCTTGGATGATAAAGATTTAAGACCATCCGATTATTGCATTTGGTGGCTAGGAAGACCGGGGATAGGAAGGGCCAAGATTTCTTGATCAAGGACAGGAAATGCCGTCAACTGATCAACGGCAAATCTTGATCAATCCGTGGCAGGGATTCACCAACAGGCAACTTTGCTTATTCGTAGCCCAAGCCCCATTTCTTATTGGGCCAGGCCCAAAACAATTTTTTTAGACCCGGTCCTAGCAAATAGTCTTAAAGCCAAGCTCAATCCAAAAGCCTCTGTATGCATCATGGTTAGGCTACAAAACAGCACTGGGCAAACATACAAAAGAGTTTTGTTATAAGAGGCATGCATGCAAAGGGGTTGTTTGGATGCATCGACGAACTCAGTTAAGAAAAGATATTCCTGGATTTAAATCCATAACAAAGATGTCTAAGCAAATCAAAATTTTCAATAGGCCCAGCCAGGCAGGCTAGCCTGAACGGTTCGAAATTGGGCTGAAGCCAACCCCAGGCCAGCCCGTTGACGGGCCCCATTGGTGGTCAGTTACATATGGAGTATGGTTGCAATTAGGAAAGTGGAGACGAGCTCTTTTTTCCTTCTTTTTTTTTGTGAAATAATATATACAACCTAGTCCTAGAACAGCTGCACTCTGGATTTTGTAGACCATCCAAATGATGCAACACATCCCTTCCCTTCTGGATTAAAACCAAACATTAAATAAAATGAAAATTCAGAAGAGCAATGACTCACAACCACTACACCCTTTTTGCATCCTCCAAAGAGAAAATGCTCCTTTTCTTTCCATGAGGTGGGAAATTTACAGACCAAGAATACTGAAACCTCAATCCAGCAACAGGATCGACGTGATCATTCGAATCTCAAAAACTCAATCCAGCAACAACATTGATGCAATCATTTGAATCTCCAAAACTCAAACCCAGTAGCAAGATCGATGTGATCATTCTCTTCTACAGAAGTTCTCCCCACTAGCAATCCGTTTCTAGCATGGGAGATGATGATGAAGTCCAGAGAGCCCGCATTTTGTGGACGTCAGAAATTTCCAGCTCAGCAGAAATAAGAGATCACAAACAGCTCTGATGAGTATTTTCCCTATCCAATTTACATAGAACTTCAGATGGCTTCTCATAGTTTCTTGCAGTGAATGGCCAGATATAAATATCCATGGCTTGCTAAATCTGCCAATAGCGAAAAACCCCATTTCACCTGCTATACACGCAAAGCACATGCCCCTCCAAACAACCCCTTCTGTTGCAGAAGCCGACCCCACCATTTATGCAAAATCCACATGATGGTATCAGCAAAAACCACATTAAGCAGAGAGAATCATACTGACTTGGGATGATCAGGGTGTAGTCTGTCCACAGAGGATGAAAGCTTGGAGAAGGGTTTGAGCAACATGGGCCTGGTCTGGTGTTCCAGATATCACAACCGTTCCCTCTGTGGCCGCAGGCCTTGGGTCGTGAATTGTCACCGTAGCACCCGAGATCTAACAATATATATATAAACATCAAGCAACCACAGGAAATCATGATAACTAGTCAAATTGCAAATCATCCTCCGACTAGATTACTGCCTGCCATTTTTCACCATTTCCTAATGGTGGCCCGCCCACCATACAAGTGTATAATCTTCATCAATCCATACCATCCAAATCATTAGCCCCATTGTGGATGGAGCATAATTCGCATTGATCAGATGATCATAACCATAAAATTGGAGAAGAATCAAATGCAAACCTTAAAAGAACCAAATATCGACGGCCTATATCAGATGATTTCATTGTTTTTTGGGCTAAATGCTCCATCCACAGTGGAGGCCATGATTTAGGTGGACTGGACGGCCATCTCTATGGTGGATGAGTGATCAATCATCTTGAAAATGGTGTAAAATGCACATGGCGGTCTAGCACTCCATCAAAATATCTTTAGATGTATGCAAGTTGATGGAAACTTCCCCACTTTGATCATTTGAAATTAATAGCAGCAGCATCCCGCTCACGACTCACCTTTCTGATATGATTCAGACTGCTACCATTCTCTCCGTAAATAAACCTCAACAATGTCCTAGGAACTACAACTTCAACTGTGGTGCTTGTCACTGCAGTTGCCTGACTTCCGCTGCATAAACCAATTCACTTGATTAAGAATCAGCATGCATGACCAACAAAGCTTAGGAATCCCCAAGTAGACGGTACCTTCCAATGGGCCCACTTCTAGTAGCCAAGCCAGTTTCGATATCGGCAATGCCTCTTGGGTTCTCACCGTTTGTTGACTACAGAAAAGAATGGGTTTTACCACAACACGTCCACCACTTAATTTAAGTCCAAAAGCCTGCAAGCCAACAACTGTTAAAAGAGCCCTGCCATGGCTCCACTCGTGAGAATAGGACTCCAAATGCCTACTCTCCCCCACAGTGGCAAGATCCAGGCCGTTCATCAGGTTGGCCCCACCTTGAACGTTCCATGCCACATAAATCAGGTCAGCATATGATCAGGTGGGCTGCACTTGTACGTCGAATGCAGCTGCTAGTCCATCCTTTCCAACAGTACAGTTTTTACCGTACACGTGTGGCCCGCCCAATACCAAACCCACATGACTTTTGGGCCATGGAATAGACATGGTGGGGTCCACACGATGAATGGCCTGGTTCTTGCATGCATGTGCCGCATTGGCATGTGCAAAGAATAGGATTCAAAATCCTAGTCTTGTGAGTGGCCACCGCAACACTCATAAAAGTTTCGAGCTGCCTACCTGGGGAGCCCATGACCTTGGAGGTGAGGGGTGATCAAAGGCAGGACCATATCCCGATCTTTCGCCACCATAATGATAGGGAACTCGGTCAACATTGGCGTGTCCTCCAAGGTGATCTATACCATGCGAGGGAGCAGGCTGGCGATCCATGGTATGGGGGAGACTGGTTGAGCGATCTAGCCCGTGAGGCCTGAGAGAAGGGTATCGCCCAGGAGAGATCAGCTCATGCCTTTGTCTAAATATAATGGGTGGTAGCTCGGATGCTGCCGATAAGTACTCCCCCAAGCCAACACTTGGATGAGTTTTCATCGGAAAGACCATCTCTCGAAGCCTGCTTGTGATATGAAATAGAGCATCCTGAACAGACTGCAAACTACCATTAACCTGCCAACAAAAAACTAAACTCTCAATTTATTGCCACCATTTTTAATTAGGTGCAACAGATGCCGCTTGGTAGTTGTTACACATTACTGCATCTTACTTCATTTCAAAGCAATTATGATTATCACATTTATTCCTAATATTTCTAATATCACGGTGATGCAAGCCACTTCTTGTCCTAGTGAGGATACACGCAATTACAAAGAAGAGCTTTGCTAAGCCCCCATGAGAGAACATGCACATGTGACTCAGGTGCCAAAGTAGGACTCACCTGCAATATCCAAGACGTCCATCAGATGCATCCCACCATGCAGATGACCTAGACAACAAAATCGGGCTTGTCCTGTGGTTATTTGAGCTACAGTTTATGAAACAAATGGATAGTCAGGAAAAAAAATAGATGGGTTTTGTAGGGTATTGTAAGCGATCCTTCTGTTTCTAACATCATGGTCTATATGATGGTGGATTGGTCTGATTTTGGGGAAGGGTAATGTATACAGTAGGACACACCTGATGAGTGGCTTGTATTTCAAACACCAGCCTCATTAGTACATTGAGCGGCAGGTAGATGCATGTGGGCTTAGCAAACCTCAACAAAGAAATCTGCTAAACACTCGACTTAATTGTACAAAAGATCACCTTAATTTCAGAATGTTGAGGCTTGAATTTAAAACTAAATAAATAACCTTTAAGGACCAATCTTTGACCCCAATTAGTTAGGTTAAGGCTTAGATGATGATGATGATGAACTATTGACAACAGATTCTACCAGATTTGAAGCAAGTGCAAGGCAAGCGAGTAAACACTCATAACTACAACTCTTCCAACAGACCCCTCTGCAGAAGCATGTCCAAATCCAATAAAAGAAGATGAAAAGATGTTATAGTAACTCCAAAGAAGGTCCCCTACATTTGAAATGAAACATCAATTCCCTCACACCTAGGAGCATATGCTATAGAACATTAAGACAAGAAAAACTTGGGAAAGTGTTTTGATTCGGTTAATTTAACTGATGGTTAATGAGAGTTTTGTAAATTTTATGCGGATAAAAGATAACGAAAAATTGGAAAATAAACAAACAAAAATGAGATAATGATATAAAATAACAAGAACAGAGTAAGAGAAATTTTTATGCGGACCACCTTTGATACATCCAACAATAAATATAATGCATTTATGACCACCTTTTATACATCCAAGAATAAATATAATGCGTTTCAAACTTCAGCAAGAATATGCTACTGGTTTAAAGCAATTAAAGCTTGTTTTTAAAAATTCAGCAAGAATATGCTACTAGTTTAAAGCAATTAAAGCTTGTTTTCTTGGCGAATGGAATTCAGGAGCATTATTTATTATCCCTGAAAATGGGCCAACATTAGCGATGTAGCACAACTTGAAAGAATTGAATAGGATGATAGATCACTAGCTCAATTAGAAGATCAAAGCCTCCAAGATTATGTCACAAAATTAATGATCTCTTCACTTGAAATAGAAAAATAGAATCACCAAAAGGAACCAAAAAAAAATAAAGAAGAACAAGATAAATATATGGATGCACACCAAGCAATCACGTTACATATATTGCTCTCCACAGTCCACACAGTTGCATTACATGAATCGTTCTCCCCCACCACCAAGACCCCAACTGTATTAAGATCTCAAGCCCTATCTAGATGGCTACTGATTTTGCCTTGTTGGAGCTTCCAGAACCCACAAGGGCTGGAAAAAAAGCAACTTGATCACCCCTCAGTCATCCCTGTTGCTTTTTATATAAGTTAAAATCTTCCCTAGATTACCTTTCAAAAAAAAAAAAAAAAAAACTTCCCTAGATTATTATAGAAAGAAGTCTCTAGAACTTGCATCTCATTGGACCACTTATAATTGCCTAATCCTGCTCAACTTGGAATAAAGGAGAAAACTTAAGGAACCTAAAACAAAGATTTTAGACCTCAATAAACTTCCGTATACCAACCATAAGGGACTTCAACAGCCATACAGTTTGTAGTGACCGTGCGATCAAAGGCTCCAAAATAACATGCTGGTTGTGGAGAGAGCTTCTCAAAGACATCCGATTAAACTTTTGGGACACACAGGTCAGATGGTCCCTTGGAAAGGAACCTAAAACAAAGATTTTAGACCTCACTAAACTTCTATATGCCAACCATAAGGGACTCCTTAAACAGCCATACAGTTTGTAGAGACCATATGATTTATACAAAGGCTCCAGAATATTATGCTGGTCGTAGAGAGAGCTTTTCAAAGACATTAGTTTAAAATTTTGGGACCCACAGGTCAGACAGTCCATTGGAAGAGTCATCGATTTGGTCTACATCAGTCATCTGGCCCATGATCTAATCCACATGGCTGAACAGTTCAACCTCGATCCTTGATGTGGTCTAAGGTGTTCAACTTGGATGGTATGATGATCCAGTTCTTCGATCTGGCCTGATCTATAATTTGGACCCATCAATGGGCCTGATCTGAAATCTAGACCATTAAATGGACCTGCCTGATCACAAATTTAGAAATATTTGGGGTTCAATTGGATGATTGCATGACCCAGATGCATCAATTAATCTCATTCTTGGACACCCCAATCTAGCAGGCTCTATAACCAAAAGCAACTCAGGTAGTAAACCATTATATGATGCATTTCACAGGCACTCTACTGCAAGATAGATGCATGCAAACTCACATAATATAGGGCAGATCTCATAAAATGAGCTACTCAGCAAAAACCATTGCACCAAACAGAGCAAAGATAAGCAATCACAACAAAAACCTGCAAAGGAGCTTATGGAGGAAAAAATTAACCAATTGCAAGCAAGTGATGCCTCAGGTAACTAACCAAGGAATAACAGAATGAATACCGACTTGTGAATGCTTAATTCAGGTATAAGAAAAGTACCTGGACAACTTCATCATTAGGCATAGCACATATAGGGACTTGCTCATTCACAAGAATCTTGATACTAGCTCCAGATGCTCTTCTCATTTCAGCAATAATGCTGCCTCCTTTACCCAACAAACAACCTATCTGCTGTGAAGGTACAAGAAGCCGTGCAGCAAATGCAACACCTTTCTCAGCTCCCGTCTCTGCAATTCTAGAATGGACGCGAATCACAGCGTCCTGTGCAGGAGAACGTTTTAGTTCTGAATTCTGTAAAGGTAAAAACGAATAGCAAAATCAATAAGTGGGGAAAATTAATTAATAGTTGAGAGTATATTTGACCAAGTATTATGCAATTTTTTAGCAAGCAATAGAGAGTCGTCGAGCATTTACTATAACGGCATGTTTGGATTAGGTGAAAACCTTAGTCAACTTTGGAAAGGAAAAGGAACACTGCCATGCTAACCTAACCATGGAAAACATGACATCAACTCAATGGAAAGAAAATATCTTTCACTTGTTTGTTTTGCACCATAATTTGCATGGAAACTTTACTGAGACAAAGGAAAAGTGTAATAACAACAACTTTTCCCATTTAAAATGTCACACTATAAGGTTTTAGAGAGGAAAAGATTCTACCCACCTTTTGAGGAATAATTTTGGAGAAAGAAATTGATTTCCTCCCCCTTTTGCATTTCTCAGACAAAGAAAACTGTCACATCAAAGGAAATCGATTTCATGTCCGTAGTTGAACAAGATTTTCACCCAATCCAAACACAGCCTAATGGTAGGTGGATGAAGTAGAAAAGTGAAATGAACAGAAGAAAGAAAGATATATGTAAATGAGAATATATATATATATATATATATATATAGTACAAATGACACAACTACGTAAGAGGAGAAGAATCATAAAGAAATTCAAATAGTGGAGAAGATGCGATAAGTTGGAACAAAAAATCAAAGATGAAATAGTTCAAGGAGCATAAAAATACAAAGTTCTCCCACGGTTGTGAGGCTCGAAGTCAGGAAATCCATTATCCCCTTTTCTTTTCACCATCTTCAGGAAAGGCACCTAATGGAATCCTATTGTGGGGGAGCATGGATTAAAAAATAAAGTCAGGGTGGGTAATCCACACTAGTGTTCAAAATATCGGTATTGCGTTACGTATCGCGTCCTTAGGATACAGATACGTATCAGTTATCGCACGGGATATATCGTTTGTTTCGGGTAATTTATTGCACTTTTTGGGAAACATGGGGAAACATTGGGGAAATGGTTGAATTTTTCAATGGAACTTTATGGGTTGTTAAATAAGACCTTAATACACACTTTTAAATCATGACACCTCAAAAAAAAAGTGCATATAATAGGATTTCTTTCTATAGGGTCCTAAATTATGCGATGTCTAACTGAACTAATGCAACTATATTCAAATTGAATGCATAACATTTAGAGTGTATGTGATCATTTCATCAAACACTTCCAAATACTTTGAAATTAGTCTCAATTGATGACAATTGGTTAAAGGGAAATTTCAAAATAATAATAATAATAATAATATTTAATTAAAAAATGATTTTTATTTTCTGAAAATTGACAAGGACTTGACAAATCAGTGGACCAGCTCTCATGCATGCATGATTTCATGTTTGGAGTGCAACATTGCAAGCAATTTGGGAAAAATTGGGGAAATTTTGAAATTTCCCCAATCTTCCCCAAGTTAGACCACCTGCATTCACATTTCGAAATTAGAGTGTAAGTGATGATCGTTTCATCAAATACTCCTAAATATTTTGAAATTAGTCTCAACTGATAGCTGGTTGAAGGAAAATTTCGAAAAAACCATGGAGAACATGAAGAATCAATGGATATCGAAATCAAAGTTCCAACTCCATGATTTTTCATGCAAAACATGAAGAACCAATGGATTTATAATCATTTGACACTGACTTAACATAATTTCAAATAATAATAATAATAATAATAATAATAATTTCAAAAAAAAAGAAGAAGAAGAAGAGATCGGAAATTGAAAATGCTCACTAGATCGAACACGTGGGATATATTGGCACTACATGTGCATTTTGTATCGCACAGGTGGGATACAGGATATATTGTGGGATATTTCGGCTGATATCGTTGATATTTAAAACATTGATCCAGACGTCCCAACAGCACGTCTCCAGTTTCCAAAGGATTCTTTGGTATGCCAAGGAGCGCTGGTAGAAAAAGTTAAGTTTCCATTAAGCATGTTGCCCACTTGAAATAAATCTTGGGAAAATGGAGAAACTTCCCATCTCCTACCTTGGTGTTCCCTACCTCCTCCCTTGGATTTAATTTGGGGGAGTAAACAACCTAAATCATCATTTCATCATGGGACTGAGTAGTTGAGATTCGAACGAAAATTAGCTCACATAGAATAAACAAAACCTACAAGTGGGTTAATTACTCTATCTTGAAATTGCACGACTACTCTCTGTCCATATTTACGATATTTAGCACGATCGGGGAAATTTTTGAAAGAGATCAGAGAGATCTTATTGGGAAGATAGTGGTGCTGGTTATATGGCCCCACTTAATAAATTCCAAAATTAGAGAAAGGTGGAAGGAGTTAGTTTGTGGAGAAAAATAGGAAGGAATTAGGGTGTACTAGAGAAGTGATTACAGAGATTTATGGAGGAACTGAATAGTTTGTGGTGAACCATGACAGCTAGGAATTATGACTTTAGGGTATGGCATTTGGAAAACTACTTGATATAAGGTTGAGGTGGGGAATGGAATTCGGTTTCGTGAATATCCTCAACTGGGAGGAGGCATCTTGGTCATTGTAACGTGGGCTGTATGGCTCAGTCCCTAGAAAACAGGTGTCAGTTCAGCAATGTTTTGTAGTTAAAAGAGGTGAAGTGGTTTAGAATCCTATTTTCAAAAGAAACCTTAGAGGTATGGAAATTAAGCAATTTGAAGAGTTGATGGCTAGGCTAGCGCAAGAATATCTATAGGAATAGGTTGAATAGAAGGATTTGGAGAGTCGAATCACCTTTTTCAATGTTAATATATCTGAGGTAGATGTAATCTCACCACGTGCAGGAGTGAGGAAGGTTCTCAACCTGCAAAGGATCAAAGCTTTTCATTGGATGCTAATAGCAAACAAGATCCTAATACCTGAGCATCTTGAACACGGAAAGCAAAGATTTCTCAGTATAAACATAATTGCATATAGCTTGGAGGAACTGGGGGACCACATCTTCATCTATTGTAAAGATGCAAGGAGGGTGCAGTATTGTTGTTTTATTTCTCGTGTCTATCATGGGTGCCCAGCTCCCAACAATTTGGGGCTGGCTTGTAAGTAGTAGATCAGCAAAAGTTCTACAACCAAGGCCTTCTCAAATAAGGGTTCATATAATGTGAAGATGGTTATTTTGCTATAATGTGGCTAGAAATTTCACTATGCAATGGGCTCTAGCATGGAAGAAATTTGAGGAATGTAACCTAGTGATGTGTTGAATAATTGGAAAGTAGTGTGCCTAGTAGCCAGAGAGGAGAAAAGAAAGAAAAACCACAAGCATTGTTAGTAAAGTTGTCTTGTGGTGGATGAAGCTTAATAAGAAATTCCATATCGTCTACAACAAAAATGGTATGAAGTCGGAATGAGAAAGGAAGATCACATTGGCATTCTCAAGCCCAATGATCTATGAAGTCGACACCCACACCTTCAACAAAGGCTGAGAATCTCTTCTTTGGGCAAGGATTCTTGCAAATTACAAGCTAATAGGAATTATCAAAGGAAACGAGTCCTTGGGAGTTGTACATTTTGATCCATGGTCCTTGGAGATTCCATTCATAATCAATGAAATCCAAGAACTGGCAGCAAAAGGTGTTTCCCATACCAAAGACAATATGGGAAGGATGTTAAGTATACTACAATCAATTGCTCTTACAGTCTGTAAAATTTCTGTAAACTGTTCTTTTCCCTGCCGATAAAGATTTTATTTATAAAACAAGCAACATTCCATTTTAAGTAACAGATGTACATGCCTCCAATGTAGATATCACGACGACTCGCTCCTCCGAATCAGACACTGATTCTAAAACCTTGATCGAGGCACCAGTTTCATTTTGTAAACCCCGAACAATAGTGCCACCTTTTCCTATCAGACTACCAACTTTATCATTTGAGCATAACAATCTAAATACAACCTCTTCTTCCAGAACCTGCCTGTGGCCTAGTGCAGCACTGTCTGGCCCTGGGACTGACGAATAACCCCTTGAATGATAATCTAAGGCACGGGGACTGGGCACATAACCCCTTTGAGGAAATGGGTCCACTTGAGCGGCCGGACCAGCTCCCCGAAGCATCACCCCTAACGATTTGGCACCCACAAAGTTGGTTGCATCCGACCTAGGGTTATCCTGGAGACAACTTGAAACAGACAAGAGAGCTTTCCTTACAGATGAAACACTACCAGTTATCTGCAAGTCCAGTGAATCACTAATTAGTATGATCTTAGATGCACGAGTAATTCTAATAACTTCTTAAAATTTTATTAAAATGAAAATATAAATCTAAACAAGATAATCAATTTACCCAGGTGGACCGTTCCAGATAGCTTGATATGATGGTAGCAATAGCATATTCATTTAAGAAGAGATGACACATGCAAACAACATTGTTTGTCGTGTCAGGATTCTGTTACTAAATTCTACCATCCCATGGTCCAATGCTGGTGGCTAAATATGTTTCAACACCAACATGAACATGCATTAACATAAGATACAAGGCAACTCATCCACTTTACATGAGACGTTCATGCATGCCAATCCAAAACATCCTACTCATGACATTGTTGATGGAAAATGACACACTGACCAGACAGTCTTATGTGTCTGATTCCACCTGGCAAATTCAGCAACTCTGATCACTTCCTTTTCTGACCACCCACCCATTGGACAGTTTGTTCAATCACAATGGGGCCTGTGAATTTGGATGGTCCAGATTGGTGTGCATGGATGCCTCATGTACAATGCAAACAAACATTGTACTGTAGCCCTTTAAAAAAAAAAAAAAAAAACTTTTGCCATAGAAATCTTTCAGTTTAGGCTCTAAAAGGGCAAGGGAAAGGCACAAAAGGATGTGCATGGGTGTATTAAGAAAAGACTTGATGACTTATGGTCTAACTAAAGGTCTAGCCCTTGATAGAGTGGTGTGGTAGAACAAGATTGATGTAGCCAACCCCAATTAATCGGGATAAGGCTATGATGATGATGATGATGATGATGATGATAGAATTATTTCATTTTCAATACAAAAATTTAATACATAGTATTTAACATGAATAGGAAACACTGGCGAGGGTCGCCACCATAAGTGAGCATTTTTTTTTCCTGAAGTGATTGGGATAATTGATTTGGTCAGCCACCACATGTATGGACAAGAGCTCAAACATTGCTGTATTTAGATATTTGTGTGGTCTGATTAGCCCATTAAAATTTAGACAGTGCTTTTTTTGCACCAACACTTTTTAACCAACCATTTGTAGACCACTAATGCAGTGGCCCAATTGGTCTGATTGCTATTATATTTACAGCCAAGGTTCAGCTACCCAGAGGCCCACCAGACCACCAATCCCACTCAGCCTTGAAATGCGTGCCACTTGTACAAAAAAGATGGAAAATAGGAAGAGTGAGCAAAATGATTTTTTAAGGTGGCAACCTACCCTAACTGACCTTTTTGGGTACAAGGAACTGTAGGATGTGAATTTTCCGGTCAGTCACAAAAAGCACTTGGAGCCACTAAGAAAAACAGAAATTTAGGAAATCTATCCAATTGGCTTTGAGTCCTAGATTTGTGGTCACCATTGTTTGATATGGGCAGACGGAACCAAATATGATTAACTCGCCATCCTTGTACAGGTATGTCTGTGGGATCACAGTACTACAAAACAGTCAGTTGCATGTAGCAGTTTGGTTTGATGAGTATAATTCAAAAAGAAAAGAGGGTCCTACTAATTAAAATGGCCCAAATAAGGGATGGAGAAAATTTGATCAATTAAGCTTTTAAAGGGATTAGGTTCATTTCACCAGAGACCCCTTCCAGCTCCCTTGATATAAAATGGTTAAGGTTATTTTGAGAAGTATGTTGCATTACTATGAAAGCTATAGTGCAAGTGCAAAGAAAGAAAAAGAAGAATAGAAGAGTGGTCTTGATACCTATTTTCTCAGTGGCCTACCAGTTCCCTTATTGTAGGAATGTGCTTGCGTGATAGAGGCAATTAAAAAACATTTATGCTATCATGCATGAGTGTTTTAAGAAATTAAAGAACCTACACCATAACCTCACCTTGGTCCACCCATCCTCATAATGTCTTTAACTTTGACCACTATGCTCCTCGGGGTCTAAAAAATTTTAAGCTCCAAGACTCCTTACCAGAAATTACAATGCACCACAAGCTTTCCAACATTGAGCACTTTCCCTCTATTGGCTTTCCAGAATCCTAGGAGAACAGTAGGTGCACTGGAATGGGTAGAGGAGCCACCTATTTATAGTACTTTCCTAGGTTGCCTCGGGATCTGCAATCAATGTGGGTCTTAAAGAAACACAAAAACCATCCAGATACATTGGGGGAGGGTGGTTATGTTTGTTTTTTGAGTGTTCTACATCCTTGCAGTGAAGGATTTTCAGTCGACATGATGAAATGAATCCCTCAACAATAACAGTGTTGCCATTGACAGAGCCTATTTCTTGTAACATCGCCACTAAGCTTCAATGTTAAAACTGCCGATGACAAAGTAACTATCATATTGGTCTAAAAATCAGTAAGGAGTTCAGTGACCTCTAAATTATTCTAGAATCTATGCTCTTTGACCACAACAATATCAAGGATCCCATCGGCATCATGAAATGGACCCCTACAATGTCAGGGTTCTCTTCGGGCTGCATAATCAGATCTTGGCCCCCAAATGACATTTCCATACACTGACGTTAATGCCTTCATTGTTGTTTTGAGGTCCCAATGTGCAAGCATTTATCATTGACACACCTTCACTCCCCATGGTTCAGGACCTCTTTCCTTGCGATGATAAGCCCTTGGTTTGATACTTTGATGCTTTCCCAATGAGCTTTGGCAGCCTACCACCCTGGCCAGGACAAACAGTTTTTTTGGTTTCTTTAAAGCTGCTTTCTAATGGCTGGTGCCTGGGATTGGGACCAAACTGACACAGCTTGGGTTATGCCACATGCAACAGCCTAAATGGGATGCAGGTTCTGACCCTGAACCAAACTCGCTCTGTCTCAAAGGGAACTTTGCTTGATGCCTTTTTGGGTTTAGAATGATGGATGAAATTTTGGGGTTATACATGCAGAAGATTGAAATTCGTGAAAGACGTTGAAAATTAGGATCGAACTGTGCTCAAATTAACAAACAGTCTAGAGGAATGTGTATTCTAATATGGATGAAAGAAAATGCATCATGTCGATGACAAGAGCGAACAATGCACAATCTTTAAAGACAGTAATAAGGGTTTGTTTGGATGCTTGTACTTGGAATACATTGGAATCCAAATCACATGGTAAATGGAGTCGATGTGAATTGGTACCCTTAGTTGTATTTGGACGCCGATAATTAGAATGCACTGGAATCCAAAATTTGCATTTGGATGCCTATAATTGGAATGCATTAAGTAAATCAACTTTAATACCCCAAATTAGTATATGCGACATTTGATACAATAATTGTAATGAGCCCATTAAAATATATACTTTGGCCAAATAAGGAAATTATCAGCTCGGGTGGGCCATAAAAGTGGGCACACTTTTGAAAATCCAACCATTTCTACCATTTGCATCCTATTCTTAGCCTTTTGAGAGGATTCCAATTCGCATGATTTTGCTGCATTCCATTTCACATTGATTCCAATTACAACTGTTTACCATGAAACAAACAACCCTTTTTTGCCCATGTGCATACATCTACCGCCAATTACAACTGTTTATCATCAACCAAATGACCCCTAATTAGTCTTCCTCGAGTGTGAGATACTCAGATGCATTCAAAACATTCTCATACACATCTCCGTAATTTGCGGTGGAAAAGGCGGAAAGAAACAAAAATCCCATTAAATGCGGATTCTGTTTTCCATACTGCCCCAAATGCAAACTGCATGCTTAGTACATCCAAACACTACCTTAACCACATTCCTCACAAGTCACAACCAAAAACAGAAACAATTTAAATAATAATAATAATAATAATAATAACAACAACAATAATAATAATAATCTTTTTTGAACAATCTAATTGCTTTATATAAACAATCTGTGAATTCCTACAAAACCCAACTCAAAGAAAGTATTAAAAGAAGTACCTGAATTAGCTCATCCCCCACAGCCGCACATCCTGGGATCTGATCCTTTGCAAGAACCCTAACCTGAGCCCCACTCTCCTCTCTTATCTTCTCCACAATCTTCCCGCCCTTCCCCAAGACGCACCCGACCTGATTGCTCGGCGCCAACAATCTACACACAACGATCCCCTTATTTACAGCTTCCGCCACTCTATCCTTCTCCTCCTCATCCACCTCCACCATCCGATCGAACAGCATCACCAGCGCCCGCTGAGCCGGCGACGCCACCACTTCTGCCTTGTCCCCGGCTTCATCGTCTTGGGCCGACGGAGTCGACGCAGAAGGCGCGACGATGAGGATGACACGCTCGTCGGAAGCAGGGACCGGGTCATCGATACGGATCTTGGCGCGGGTGGCGGACCGGAAGCGGCGGATGATCGAGCCAGATTTTCCGATGAGGGCGCCAGTCTTGGAGGACGGGCAGAGGATCCGGAAGAGGGTTTCGCCAGAAGACGGAGTGAGGGGCAGAGGAGGGGATTTGAAGGAGGAGGTGGACCGGCGCTTGGATGATCGGCCGCTGTTCTGGTCGTTGGATTCAGATCGGACGGTGGTGGATGGGTCGAAGAGGCGCTTCGCCGGAGGAATGACGGAAGTACCCTCCATTTTCCTGGGTTTTTACAGTAATCTTCCACAGTTCTGCTGCAGAAGAGATAGATTTCTATGCTTTTTCCCGCTTTTTTTCTTTTTCTTTTGAGAAATAACTTTAATACTCTGGCAGAGTGTGATGGATGATACACAGGCACTTAAAAATTATAATATTTGAATAAATTATTCCAATTAAACTGTCGAAATTATGGATCTTACATTATATATTTCATGAACCACACATAATTCCTATTCGATGATGTTACTGTCGGATTAGTGGACTTTTTATTGGACGGTTAAAAATAGAAAATATTCAGCCATCTTATTTCAACAAAGAACTGTCCACAAATTCAGAGGTTAGGATTGCTCAATCAATCAGATCTTAGGAGTATGACTTGGAGAAAGCGTGTTCGACAATTTAATAGGCCTGTTTTGCATTAACCGTACCATGCGTACAACTTCTGAGTTCCTGCGTATCAAACTTCATACACCGCCGGAGTATTAAATGACCACACTTTTATTTATGCTACTATGTTAGTTAAACACCATTTAAGAAACAATGAATACTTTTCATCCACAAGGACTACTTGTCAGGCATAGCATAGATACGGTATAGTTGTACGGACATCCAGACCGTTGAAATCGATGGGATGGTATTAATTTCTAATATATCACTTTTAATCGGAAATTGAACCACTCACTGTTTTAATTTTAACCATCCATTTGGGTTCCATTATTGGATGGTCACGATTGCTTGATCAATGTACAATCGCTCTCACGATTTTGAGAGCTGTCTGGCGGTGCGACTTGTGGGGAACTGAGGATAGTCACCGGTACTTTCGAACTGGTAGCAAACTAACGTGAGAATTGCCGCCCTATTCATGCAAATTTTACAAAAAGATACTAAGTAATTTAGAATATACATTCTGGCCGCTTTTTCAAAAAGGTTTTCAGTAAGCGAGGGTAACGTTTCTATGCTAAAACATAAACACCTGCTTAATTTAGAATTTACATTTCGGTGCCTTTCCAAAATGGCTTTGGACAAGCTACCCTATTAAGGGGTGGGTGGCTCAAATGGGCTGCACCATGATGTTTATATAAAATCCACCTCGACCATCAGGTGTCTCACTCCATGTTAAGCACAATGCCCAAAATTCACCATTATCCGAGATTCATGTAGACCACATGATTGTAAATACTATATATGGCAACCCTCACTCTTTAAACTATTTATCTGAGGTATGGCCCACCTAAATCATGGACAGGCCAGCTATTTCATCACTAAGCGTAAATTTTGGTGTGGCATCTAATGGTTAGAGCAAATTTTATATAAATATCACAGTAGGGGCCCATAAAAATAAGGGTACATATCTCTCTCAACTGTTTCCTTTGGTGTGGCCCACCTAAATCAGGGGTCAACTCCCTTTTTTTGGTCATGGGCCTAAAGTAGACTTACACATCTAATGGTTGGAGTGGATTTCACATATACATCACAGTGGACTGTGAAAAAAAAATAAGGATTCTTCCTTGTTAAAATTAAGAAATTTGATGAAATCATCGCCCTTTGCTTTTTAAATGGTTTGTTGCCGCATGTAACATCTGCTTGGACTATTAGATACCTGATCACACTTTAGTTCCAAAGTAAAATAATCAAGTTGTCATGCAATTCAGGTATACTAGACCAAATGAAATGATTAAGAGAGAGCTGTCCACCCTTAATTTGTATAGAGCCCATTGCACAGATTATATGAAATCCACTCCAATCATTAGACACCGTACCAAAATTTAGGCAATGGGCGTAACCATAGAGCCTATCTATGATTCAGGTGGACCACGCAAAGGGAAATTATTTGGAAGGTGAGGATTACTTGTGCACTATTATTAATCATGTGGTCCAATAAATCATGGATGGGACTTAATTTTAGGCCATGGGCCTAATATGAGATAACGCACCTAATTGTCAAGGTGGATTTCATATATACACAATAGTGGGTCCCACTTGAGCCATCGGCCCTTTGCCAGCATAATCAACCACAAATTCCATTAAGAAATGCAACTGGAGATTATGATTATTATTTTTTTGCCGAAAGGATTCTTCTTTTTCTTTTCTTTTTTTTTTTTTACGAAGCAAACAAGATTTACAGACATTCGGGTAGGCCCAAACAAACAAAAAGGTTCCGGCCCTGCCTATATAATTATCATCTCACAAAAAGGATTCTTCTTTTCCTTTTTTTTTTTATGAAGCAACCGAAGATATTGATAATACTTAAATTAATATTTAATGGGGTTGCTTATTGAAGATGTTTTTAAAAATGGCATTGTAATATAAATTAAATATAAAGTAGGTAGTTTTTAGGAAATTTAGCTAAAACGACCAAATTAATTTGGAATTTACAATTTGATAACTTTTTTAAAAGGTCTTTTAATAACTACCTTAATAATCTATATAATTATCTTCCCACTACCTTCCTTATGAGAGTAAACAATTCCCAAGCTCGGATGAGCCCCACCTTGATGTTTATTTAAAATCCACTCCAATCATCGGGTATGTTACCTTATGACAAGGCTGGGGACCAAAAATCATATCCATTTATGATTGAGGTAGACCACATGATTGGAAAAAAGTGTACGGGGCAATGCTTACTCCCCACACTATTTTCATTAGTACGGGCCAAGTGAATTGCAAATGGATGTGATTTTTCAATAAAGTGCTATATTTTTGTAAAATCTATTGGTGGGAGTGGATTTCATATAATTATCACAATCAGCCTATAAAAATCAAGGGTTGACATCTCTCCCAACTATTTTTCTTAGTGTGGGCCACTAGAATCATAGGTTGGCTTGATTTTTAGTCTTTGAACCCAATAAAATATCATATGGTGGGCTTGTTAAAATCAAGAGCAACATTTTATACAATTCTCTCTTCTTCTTTCTCTTAATAGTCTCTTGCAAAAAAAAATGAACGCGGGGACTTAATTTTCTGCCAGGCCACCCTCATGTGTATGCAAAATCCAATTTGACTATTAGATGCATAATTTCAATTTGGGCTTGAAGAAAAATAAAAAATAAAAAAGGGTTCCAAGTGGGCCACACCAATGAAAGTAGTTGTGAGAGATACATCCACCCTTGATTTTTATAAGGCTCATGATAATGATGATATGAAATTCGCTCTAATTATTGTATGTCACACAGATATTTAAGCCTATGGTCCAAAAAGTAGGCTCATTTGTGATTTAAGTGGACCTTATCAAGAAAAATGGTTTGGAGGGTGAATGTTACCTGAACTGTATGTTGCTCCCAATCACAATTTACCTTGACAATGGGGTTAGTTTTATGCCATTACCCTACTATGAAGTTACATTGGTAATTATATTGATTAGTGAGGTATTTTTTAAAAAAGTCAACTTGAATGAAAAAACAATATTAATTAGTTGTTTTTGGAAAGTTTTTTTTTTTTAATAAAATAATTTAAATCTGAGTTATTTGATACTCTGTCAGGTGTGATAGATGGTACACAAGTACTTAGATTTGCAGCCCGAGGCATGTCTGTAACTCAAATTTCGATAGGTTATTCATCTAAAATGACAGTAATTAAAATAATCTCTCTGTTTTACGAAATTTATTTTGATGAATTCAGACTGTTAATTATTTTTCATGTTGACCGTCCATTAGATATTGTCTAATCAAATAGTCAACGGATGCAGTCACTGAAAAAAATTATTGTAAGAACCTTATACAGTGGTTACTGCAACATGGACGATTTGATTTGAGATAGACATATCTCATATGTTCAAATTCTTAGTGTCTGAGTATCATCTATCACACTCTATCGGAGTATCAATTTTTTTTGCCCTTTATCGGCGGAGCCGGCTAAGTGGTACATGAACTGGGACGAGAGCACTTTCGTGCCTAGTCGCTGCCGGTCAATTACACTCGCGACTTAAACGGACCGGGTGTAGACTTATCCATGTCCAGCCCAGACCCGATTCCAGTCCAAAACTATAATGGGCCAAAATCATGGGCCCATATCCAGCCCGATTATAAGGTGACTCGTCCGAATCCACTTTGTGATGCAAGGAAGGACGTGAGGTCAAGCACCATCTTCCTTAAGGGGGTAGTTGTTTTGAATCTACGGAACTTCTCTTGACTCCTCACGGATACTTCTCAAATCCATGAAAAAGAAAGTAAGCAAAATAAAAATAAATTTTATAAAATTTATAATTTGATCGATGGATAAAATAAACGAGTTTATAACCCTTCAACTATGGATACTAAGCAACGAGAGAGAAATCATAATCAAACTACAACTAAAACTCCTAGAATTTGCAGCTTACTATAAATAGTAAACTTACCATTTATAGGTGGTTGTGATGTCTACTATAAGCCGTGGCCAAAAATAATAAGTGTCCTATTTGGGTTCACCAAGTTGTTCTCCTAATTATTCTAAGCACTTTTCATGTGGGTGTAACTCCTATATCCTAGTGGATGAAGAGTTATAATCAAACTAAAACTTACTATTTATAGTAAGAATGGAATTAAAAAAGGAAAACGACGGTAGATCTGATGGTATTTTGTAAATTTGGCTTGCTCAATTCGGCGTCGCAGGTTGGGTGGCTAAAGTAACTTGTTTTACTCCAA
The DNA here is from genome assembly GCF_029962835.1 of Magnolia sinica. Lineage (NCBI taxonomy): Eukaryota > Viridiplantae > Streptophyta > Magnoliopsida > Magnoliales > Magnoliaceae > Magnolia > Magnolia sinica. The sequence goes on from NC_080582.1 coordinate 85,513,030, forward strand.
CATTATATATTTTATGTCTGATAACTCATTTCGAATTGCGAGATACGTTCGTTTTAATGTCCGATAGTCCAAATCACTTCTGTCGTTGATTGAGCCTTTTTTAATCCATCTTGGCCACAAAACTATCCGTAATCTGCTCTACATCACTTTGACTTAGTTGAGTATGAACTGGTTTGGTACCACACCTGGCTCCCTTGATATTCATGGCACAGCCCACCCAAACGAGTCAGCTTAAATTCGTCCTAGTCCCAACTCAACTCGGGACTAGACGAGTCAGTTTGAGTTGCCGAGTTATAAAACCACGGCGTAAAGCATCTTAACCTGACTATACTCGGCTTAATAAAATGTATATGGGCCTAGGCCCATCAATCGAGCTTTAGCATTGTTGTCCTACTAACCTGGTCCTGGGTGCACTAGACCCAACCCATGCTCATGTTAGTCATATGAGAATAAGAGTTTAATGGCCTGTTTGGATGCCACTTGAAAATTAGCTCATCTCATTTTATTTAAGAGTAATTATGTATTAGAGATTTTTTAAAAATTTTTTTTGGTAAGGATTAAAAAATAATTTAGATAAACAGTCATTAATATTTTTTTAAAATCTCCAATTTCTCATTAATGGTAAAAAATAAAAATAAAAATGAACTCATTTCCAGGTGGGCATCCAAACAGGTCCTAAATTGTTCAAACGATTTTATTTTAGTAGTATTAATAGAACAATAAAAAAAATTATAAATAAAACATGCCATCATGAGAGATCTTTTTTTTTTCGATATTTATAATCTCGAATGAGGCCCAACTCAATGAGAGCTCTTAATTGACTAAATTTGATATTTAATAATTGAATTAATACTAATTACGTATACTTTGGGAGAGAGGTCTCAAGTTCAACCAGTGGGACCACTGGGCATGATCCACTCGGTGAATAACTTCCAGCCTATTCACTGCATGTGACATCTAATCCTAATATGTTGGCCCACCATAAGGATCATCCGGTATGAATAGAGCTATGCACGAATTGAGTTAGCTTAGTTAACTTGTTCGACTCGACTTAGCTTGAAATTGAATTCGAGCTCGGTCAAGCTCAAAAAAATTTCAAACCGAATTCGAGCTAACCCTAGCTCAACTTGACTCGACTTGGAACCTGACTTGAACTTGATTCGGTTCGAATCGACTCGACTTGGATCATATATAATAATAATAATAATAATAATAATAATAATAATAATAATAACAATAACCTTAAAACCAAAACTCGAACTCAACTTGAAAGATAGAGCTCACGCTTGGCTCTAATTGACTTGAGTTGTTGACCAAGCCGAGCTGAGTTGGCTAATCAAGATCAAGTATTGAGTTGAGCTGAGTTTGAGTTTAGGATTTAATGCTTTTATTTACATCATATAAAATTATATTTCTAGAGTTTTCTAAAAACATAGTTCTAATATGTCCGTGGGGCCATCTTTATGGATAACTCGGTTGAAAACTAGACGACTCCAATCGCTAGTATACGGAGCTCGTGCAACAAAAAACTCTAGGCCCCAAAATAATGTGTGTGACATCTACTATGTCCATCAGTTTGGATGTGAACCAAAAATTAAGAACTATCTCAGATTCAAGTGGGCCATGACACGGAAACATGAGGATGGGGACAAGGGCTGAACATGAACCGAGTTAGCTCGGTTAGCTTGCTTGACTCAACTCGGTTCGAAACTGAGTTTGAGTTGAGTTGAGCTGATTTTTTGAACTTGAAAAAGTTTTGAACCGAGTTCGAGCTCGACTCGACTCAGTTTGAAACTGAGTTCGAGCCGAGTCGAGCTGATTTTTTGAGCTTGAAAAAATTTTGAATCGAGTTCAAGCTTGCCCGAGTTTGACTCGACTTGGATTGAACCCAACTCGAATCGAACTCGGATTGAACCAGTTCAATGACTCGGTTACTTTGATATTGATGTTACTCACCAAGTGTTTGATGAAATGACCCAACGAAGTGTGGCCGGTGGTAAGGAAGGTATGTATATGAAACAAATATCATTTTTTTTTCTTGATTTTTATGTTACTTAGAAGGTATTTGATGAAATACTTGTAAAACCACTGCTGTTATTTTACATACAGTAAAATTTTGAAGGTGCAGTCCATGTGTCTGTGAAAATGATGCACAGGCGAACTCGGCTCGATCTTGGCTCAAACTCAGCTCGAACTGACTCGAGCTGCTGATTGAACCGAGTAGAGTTGGCCAGTTAGGCTTAAGGGCTAAGTCGAGCCAAGTTCGAGCTGGGTCAGCAAGTGGCTGAGCCGAGTCGAGCCATTCCCAGCTTGACTCGGTTCGACTCGTGTACACCTCTATAAATGGGGTCTATCCAGAACTCAATCGCTCCCATCCCTACACTCTTTAATGTGGTGTGGTCCGCTTGAACTTTGGATGGGCCTGATTTTAGGATCCACAGCCTAACTTGATCCGGAGAAAATGATGAACGGAGCGGATGTCACGCGCACATTGCAATGGACCCCACCGAGATCTTTGGTTGCACGTGCTTAGAAATACTCACGACCGTTGAATGCACTAGATTTTCGCAGGAGGAAATCATGTGATCTCTTCGGACGTGCAACTGCAGGGGCAGTAGCACCTGGGCCCCACGTTCTATCCACCGTTTGATATTGGAGAAATGTCCACATCCATCTCAATGGACGGTAGAGTTACCGTCCAAAGAGTTGCATGGCTAACGTCTCAAAGTGTATAGTATCCAACCCTCAGCAATTTAGCCTGGCCCACCTTGATTATCATTGACCGCAAAAAACAGAAGAAAAAAAAAGAAGCCGATCCATTCATCAAGTGGGCCATTGTCTCCGGCCCATTTACTGAGTAGGCCTGAAATGTCTGGTCCAATCCTACCCCAGAAATGTCAAAACCTCTGTTTTTGAAATGGGCCCGGCCCAGGTCTACTGTCATCAACACAACAATAATGGGACCCACAAGGATGCCTACAAGGATGATCAGACTGTCCATCTGGTGGTCACTATAATGACTGTGGCGACATGATGCGGGGAAGGACATGGTGAGGTCGAGCACCGTCTTCGGGAATAACTACTCCGAATCCGGAACTTCTCTGAACTCCTCAAAGAAAATATAAAATAATTTCTAAAAATTTGTAATAAATTGATTGATTATGAAAAACGAGCTTACAGACTCTTAAATAGTAACATAAACCTTAAGAAGTTCCAAATCATACTATAACTAAAACACTTATAAATCTTGACTTACTATAAATAGTAAACATACCATTTATAAACGGTCAGATTTCTACCAGACCTCATGGTTTTTGGCCAAAAATAGTAAGTGTACTATTTGACTCAACCATGCTATTCTCCTGATTATTCTAAATATTTTTTATGTTGAAGGCAACTCCTAAAGCCCAACGGATGAAGAATTATGATATAACTAAAACTTATTATAAATAGTAAAAATGAAAATAAAACAAAAAATTCTATGTCCATATGATGGAATCTCCCAAATTTGGCATGCCGGATTAGCTGACTAAAGTAGTTCGTCCTACCTTAGAATCATACATGGCACGTCGGATAACTCATTTCGGTATGCGAGATATGCACGTTTTAAGGTTCCGCTTGTCCAGATCACTTCGGCCTTCAATTTTGCCTTTTCTGGTCTATCTTGGCTATGAAATTGTACGCAACCCACTATACATCACAACACGTGAAGCATACACATGCAGCTGACCTGGATACTGGAAATGGGCCATTTATGGCCATATCCGACTGATCTGAAACCCAGCCTATTTATTAAGCGGTTCTAGAAATGAGGCCCACGGGCTAGAGCCGATCGTCAATGGTGACCGTTGCCAAACCCAGATCCTGCATGGAACTAGTGGGCCACCCCAGCTCAAGACACGCCCATTGGATTTTCCATTGAACAGGAATAACGTTAGCTACCATGTTGATAGCTGTCCAATTGAACGGTGGGGATCACTTCATGACCAGTTCATATGGCCCACATTGTTGTCAGTGTGGCACGTGCGGCCCACATTCGTCTAATGGGCCTGGGCTAAAGTAACAAAGCTCAAATGTGGCTGGAATCTGAGCCCAAGCCCATTGTGGTGGGCCACGCTCGAATACACAAGCTAGCGCAGCCCAGTGTCGCCCTTAGATCTAAGCCATCCAAATCAAAGGGCATAGCAGATCTTTTAAAAAGAAACAACAAACCAAATGTTCATCTCAACCGTCCAATTACAGCCATCCTATTACAGTTAAAATGAAGGAAAAAATCCCAATCAACAACCACCTGTCGGTTGATCAGATGTAAGGATTGCCCAATCTTATTTTTATGGTCATCGCCCATCCATCTATGGTGGGGGCCCACAATCTGGTCTATTCATATTCACGTCCAGATGAACCATGAACTCTCACCATGACCCACTGTGGGGCTCACGGTGATGCATGTGTTTTATATCCACACCGTCCATCCGTTCTGGGGACTAGTAGCAATGGCTATGGACTAAATTCCTGGCCACTAACTATTTTAAAAAAAAAAGTAAAAAAAAATAAATCAGATTCATGGTTTTACAAGAATAAAAATTACATCCAAAGCAAACATTCCCTTCAAAAAAGATTGAAATAGCTCTGCAAAAAGAATGATAATATATATATTTTAAAAAAGAATTCAAACTCTACTTAAATGACTTCACAACTCGCAATGGCTTCTATGACGCCACGTCTGCCCACTTATAAATAAAAAGACTCCCAATGATGAAAGGTGCGCACAATCTCTAGCCCTTAACCATCAATACTCAACTTGACTTAGATTCTTGACTTAGGCATTGTGCATGAGTGTCTTCCTTGTTTGTTCTTTGTGCAGGTTCGTGAGCCTAAGAAGAGCTAACTAGATTTCTACGTCAACAAACATAAAAAAATTGCACCTGCTTTAGTAATCGAGTCTCAGTCAATGCCCCTCAAGAGTATGAGAAGGTGATTGTAGTTGGCATTATGTGCATGCCTCCATGGTGAATGGTCATGCACCAAAAATCTCCCAAATAAACGAAACCTCAACCTTTCAACAGCAACAAAAAAATGGTTGAGAAAGAAAATACATGAACATTTCTCATTCAAACAATAGGCCAAGTATTCAATATAATACCTCCGTCCTGGAATATATATATATATATATATATATATATATATATATATATATATATATATATATATATATATATATATATATATATATAAAGCAGGTTGCAAGATTTGTTATATGTAAAAGCAAAACAGATGATGACTTGCTACAGAATTGCCTATGCAGTGTTCAAATCATTGAAAATGTTGGACATAACATCTTTTAGCAATGGTGTGAAAGGAACCCCCTTTGAGTAGAAGTTAACTAATGATCTTATCGCTTTCTCAATGGCGGTGTATGATTCTTGTGCACAAGATATGGCTTCTCATTTAGTCCAAGAAAACCTTTCAAACGTTAACATAAATGAAAAATAGATAGCAATAGAGTGATCCATGTATGCATGCATGTTACGTTGTTCATGTCTTAAATATGTTAATAACAGTGTTTGTTAATGCCATCAATAGACCACTCGATACCATCGAATAGATATCAATGATATCGACACGTGCTACATGCCATTAAAAAATTCTAAAAAATTCATGTTGCTAGAACGTTTTAGTATTTCTAGTTAATGCCATCGAAGTAAGTTCGATGCCATCGAAGGTCTTATTGAAAATATGCATAGAATTACATAAGTCCATGATTTATTTCCTATTTCAATTGTGTGTGTGTATGGGAAATGGTTCTATGCGGTCGACCTCATGGGAACTTCCCATGCGGTCGAGTTATGTAAGCCCCATCGTGATGCGTGTCGAACATCTACCCCATCAGTTAGATGCACCATTCCATCTAGGCCCCCTGGCTTAAAAATTAAGTCAATCCATGGCTTGTGTAAGCTACACCACATACAAAAGTTGATAGGGGTTACTCTCCCATTAAAACATTCATAATCATTTGTTAGGCTAACTGAGATGTGGTTCACAAATACAGCCCATCCATTATGTATGCCCCACTTGAATGACGGGTTATATCAAGTTTCAGATGCGTCCAAAATTTATGTGGGCCCCACCAAGTGCTTTTATATGTTTTAGGCATGTCTTCACATGATATTAGATGGTATGGCCCACTTGAGTTCTGTATATGGCTGAATTTTGGGATATCCCATAATTTAAAGGGGACCCATCAAATGCACTGTGTTCATGGTTGACATGCATCACAGTGGGGCTTACACAACTCGACTTCACGGGAAGTTCCCATGAGGTCGACCTCATAGAATCATCTCTCTCTCTCTCTCTCTCTCTCTCTCTCTCTCTCTCTCTCTCTCTCTCTATATATATATATATATATATAACAACTTGGCTATTCATGTGAAGAAACATTTGGTATTTTGACCAATCCAAGATGCAACATTCTAAGATGGCCCGTGTGCTTAAAAATCAAGTAAATCCATGACTTGGGTGGGCCACACCATATACAACAATTGAGTGGGGTTATCCTCTCATTAAAATATTCATAATCATTTATTGGGCCCACCTAGATATGGTTCACAAACCAGCCCATCAATTGTGTGTGTCCCACTAGGATGAGGGGTCATACCAAGTTTCAGCCCCTTACAAAATTCAGGTGGGCTCCACCAAATGCTTTTATATATTTTAGGCATGTCTACAAATAGTTTCAGATGGTATGACTCACCTAAGTTCTCTGTACAGTCGATTTTTGGGATATCCCGTAACCTTGAGGGGATCCGTCAAAAGCATTTCACACATCATGGGGCCGACCTCAAAGTTTGTGTGTCTATATATATATATATATATATAACTGTGAAAGAAATTCAAGGCTTGTTAAAATTGCTAAGACTGTTATAATTTATATTTTTATATCTCTGACTAGAGAACGATCACCACCCATAGTTCATCTTTCCTGATAACATGCCACCAGTGTAAGACAGCATCACCCCAGAAAACAGTAGGCCCTTCCTTGAATATCTCCTGGCAGGCTGGCACAAATATCAATCCAGTCTATTGATCACGTCAGCCAAACCATTGGGGGGTGCTGGTTTCTTAAACAAATGGCATGTTGGCGGGAAAGATGTTCGGTTCTCCTGCTATTGCCTGTAAGTGGTCGATTTTCTTCTCTCATGCTGGTTTTTTCTTTTGTTTGCATTATGATTAGTCAATGTAATCATTAACATTGTCAATATGCATTAAATACAGTGAATGCTGATATCAAGTCACAACAAACATGATTTTACCGACTGGTGGTCGGTGCTTTGTGGGCCCCACCATGATGTATGTGTTTCATCCCTTCTGTTCATCCATTTTTGCATATCATTTTAGGCTCGATATAAATCTAAGGTGGACCACACCATATGAAAAAATAGTGACTGAATATCCACCATTAAAATCCTCCCAAGGCCTACTGTACTGGTTATTTGACATCCAATATGTTGATAAGGTCATACAGGAAAAACAAAGATTAGCTCGATCCAAAACTTTTATGGACCCAGAACGTTTTTAATGGTCTACGTTCATTTAACACTGTTTCCTGTAATGTAGTCCAACTGAGATTGGAATATACCTAGTTTTTGGTATCATAGAATAAAATGATCTATAAAATTATATGGACGGAATGGATGAAGCATATACATTATTTCATGGCCTACAGAGCACCGACCATCAGCCATTGGCTGGTGGCAGGGGGAGTAGCCAGTGCGTTCCTAATTCCACACGCGTGTGGAAGCACTACCCCGTCACATGCAGCAATACTTTCTAATATGGAACACGTGTGAAAGATCTGAGTTTTCCAGAAGGTGGGTTACACATATTAGATCGTCTTTACCAAAACTCGGTCGATTTAACTCCTCAGGTGGGACATAGCATACAAAATAAATGGACGGCTGGCATAAATTGTTTTAATTTCACTTTGTTTTCAATGTGTTTGGCACACTTGAAGAATAAAACGGTATGATCATGCTAAGTAATGTTTGAAGGTTTTTTGTAATCAGATGGAAAGCACCGATCTTGCATGCATCCTTCACATGGGCACATATATTTGCGTGTGATGGAGGGGAATTCACACGCGCGTGGAATTAGCGAATCTTATTCTTCAGTAGAGAAAAACATTGATACTCTGGCAGAGTGTGATGGATGATACACAGGCACTTATAAATTACTTAGGTAGGGACGTGGCATACAGGTAAATAAAATATGGGACCCTATTTAATGTATAAATAACTGAAAATTGTGGCTATTTGATAAAGTGTTTTGGTCATTTATTTAACGGTTAAAAATGAAAGCTATCCAATGGTCTTATTTCAAAAAGAAAGTGTCTGTGGATCAGAGCTTAGGATTGTTCAACAAGATCCATTTTCGTAATATTTTTTCATTAGAAGTTATTTCCACATTTTAATCTGTTTAATGTGAATTAATTTTTGTGGATTTTAGGATTTCTGAGTGCCTGTGTATCAGGCGTCATGCGCATCCGAGTATCAAATAACTCCCCATCTCTCTTGAATTTTGCTCGACACAACCTGACTAATTGCCATCAAAAACATCGAGATTCTATCCGTTGGATTTAGTCCTTTATAAATGATCCAATCCGTTTATTTGACGATCCTCACCTTGGATTTGGGATTTTAGAAATATATCTCGGAAAAAATATTTAAAATCATTTAATTATACAAAGTCTATAAAGACCGTTTATATCCCAAGCAAAAGACCCAAATTATCGAATGGTTGAAATAATCCAATATAGAACTTTAATTTTTGATTTTAGACCATTCAATTGAGACTCTTTATATGAACGGTTTGGATCATTTGAATATGATCCGGATTTAATTTTTAAAGTCAGTACGTCGGGATGGATTGAAGCAAACCTCTCTCTCGAGTAACTAACTACAGATCATGCGACTGAGCAAAGTCTCGAGTCTTTGGCGACTTTGACTAGTCGTTTGAGCGTCCAAACGAACTGTTCCTTTTGCGGTGCATGATGCACGAGCGAGCGTTTGAGAGCGTACGTGAAGCACGGCCGAGCTTTAAGGAAGTGGGGCCCACGATCCTATAATCAAGATCACTGCCCTGTTGGGTCGCACGTTGAATGGACCATGACCCAAAAGTCTACTCAGTAGGACAACCTCATCGTTGAAATTCGTGGCCTGCAAATAGACGGTTAAGAAGAGATGCTTAAATAAAAAATGTGCCCTGACCGACGGTTAGAATCTTACAATGGTGGAAAATATGGTCCATCCACGGTGGGACCAACATACCAATGGTCTGGATTGCAAATCCATGGACCCCACTTGTCATAATTGATAGAGAAAGAGAGAGAGATAGAGATTGATATTGCTTCTAATTAGGCAGAAAAAATAGATCAATTCAGTTATTCCAAAAGGAGACCGTTCATATTAGGGCTTGTTTGGTAGCTCGTGTTTGGTGTACGTTGGAATCCAAATCATAAATATTACATGGAATCTCTTGTGATAAAATATCTGAACCGTGCATGTGATAGTACACCATGAAACTCATAAGGCCCATATTTTCCCTCCCTTGGGTTGCCTCTCTCTTTTGACATAGCCCATTAAAATTTTGAAGCTGAGTAAAAGTTGGGCATTGGAAGTTTTGTGGTATGCTGCATCACATTAACTGTTCAGATTTTGGGCTCATATAACAGAAAATGATGAGGTTTCAAAAAGTTCTCTCCATTTCTCATGAAAACTGGTGTGCAGTTGAGCGTTCTTTTACTATGAGGTCCACCCCATGGGAACCTCCCATGAGGTTGAGCTGTGTGGGCCCCACCGTGATGTGTGTCAAAAATCAACACCATGCACTTGATGGGTCTCCTTTAGGTTATGTGATATACCAAAAATCAGCCGTATACGGAACTCAGGTGAGCCCTACCATCTAAAACCATGTGAAGACATATCTAAAACATATAAAAGCACTTGGTGGGTCCACTTGAGTTTTGGATGCGGCGGAAACTTGGCATGACCCCTCATCCAAGTGGAACACATTGTTGTATGGACTGGATTTGTGAACCACATATTCGTGGGCTCAATAAATGATTATGAATGTTTTAATGGGAGGGAAACCCCTCTCAACTGTTATATATGGTGTGGCCCAACCAAGTCATGAATTGACTTGATTTTTAATCCCGTGGCCCACTAGGAAATGGTGCATATGACTGATGGGGTAGATTTTAGATACACATCACAGTGGGACCCAGACAGCTTGACCTCATGGGAAGTTCCCATGAGGTCGACCTCATAGTACCATTTCCCATATATATATATATATATATATATATATATTAAAGTGGTGTGAAAACACCACTTACCACTGAATCATCTCTCTCACATCTAAGGTGAGGTCCATCTAATAAACCGTTTGGATCATTTGCTATTGTCCTAGCATATGATATAGCAACACCGCTGGATGTTTTCTTGCAAGCTTATTATTATTATTATTTTTACAGACACCACTGGGTACATTGGACCATGACCTCAGTGTTGAAACTCACATGTTTTCTGGCAAACCTATGGCTGCAGGCTGATGCGCGTTGCTGTCTTTCCTTTCTCAGTGTTGAAACCCACGTTCCAGACATGTCTAATGACTATTGATACAAGTTGAACAGTCCAAATAATGGGGCCCACCGTAGTCATGAACCAAAATATTGTCAGCTATCGAACGTGGAATCTTCACATCCAAAGGGCGATTCAAAGGTGACAACTTCACTGTGGCCCACTTGCACATGCTGGCATCATTAATTGAGAAAGACTTTAGTACTCTGGGAAAGCATGATGCACGATACGCTGGCACTTAAGCATCCTGGAAGTTATAGCAATGTCCCAAAGCTTTTTAATGACATATAGAGCATCCATTTGTCAATTTAGATGGTCCATTAATTATTCATACAAATGGCGATAAAGCCGTTGTGCAAAAATCACGTCCATCTAATGATCCCAAACGTCTGTTCGATATTGTACATAAAATGAACAATCAAGATCGAGCCTAGAAACAAAATAAGTCCAATGATTATCTTGAAACATCTTTTTTTTTTTTTTTTAACTCATCTTGAAATATTTATTTGATAAATCATGCTTTTTATTGTTTATGATTCCAAAGGAGCACTTTAGTTTGATGGTTGTAACCTTGTGATCTATGGCTTATAAAATTTGATGATTGTGACAAAATGGCCATGTTTAAAGGGCTACGATCGTCCCATCGTTACAACTAGTCTTGCACCATGGCTTGCTCCATATGGTACCACTGAATGAACACTCCTGATTGATGATTGGGTGTGCAACGAGAAGGTGGGGAC